>NC_057392.1:45310235-45512735 GCF_019320065.1 Cervus canadensis
GAGAAAAAGCCCATGAGAGAGAGTGGTGTACCTTTACTTTACAAATGAGGAACTGAGGTGTACTATAAGATGAGTATTCCCGGGGCCTCGTGGCTGCTTAGCTGAAACTTGAGCCCAGGCCTCCGAAATCCAGACCTGGGAGTTCTCCTCTGCTCTTTGTTCATGGTCATCTCAATAAACTGGATAACAGGAAAATTATTCCTAATTGACTTTTTGAGATGGAAGTACCAGACCACTTTACCTGTCTCCTGAAAAACCTGCACACAGGTCAAGAAGCAACGGTTAGAACCAGACATGGAACAATGGACTGGTTCAAAATTGAGAAAGGAGTACAAGGCCGTATATCATCACCTTGCTTATTTAACTTACATGCAGAGTACATCATGTGAAATGCTGGGCTGGATGAATCACAAGCTGGAATCAAGATTGCTAAGAGAAATATCAACAACTTCAGATATGCAGATGATACCGCTCTAATGGCAGGAAATGAAGAGGAACTAAAGAGCCTCTTGATGAAGATGAAAGAGGAGGGTGAAAAAGCTGGCTTAAAATTCAGCATTCAAAAAACTAAGATCATGACATCTGATCCCATCACTTCATGGCAAGTAGCAGGGAAAAAAGTGGAAATGATGACAGATTTTCTTTCCTTGGGCTCCAAAATCACTGTGGATGGTGACTGTGGCCATGAAATTAAAAGACTCTTGCTCCTTGGAAAGAAAGTTATGACAAACCTAGATAGCATATTAAAAAGCAGACACATTACTTTGCCAGCAAAGGTCCATATAGTCAAAGCTATGATTTTTCCAGTAGTCGTGTGTGGATGTGAAAGTTGGACCATAAAGAAGGCTGAGTGTTGAACAGTTGATGCTTTAGAATTGTGGTGCTAGAATAGACTCTAGAGAGTCCCTTGGACTTCATGGAGATCAAACCAGTCAACCCTAAAGGAAATCAACCCTGAATATTCATTGGAAGGACTGAAGCTAAAGCTCCAATATTTTGGCCACCTGAATCGAAGAGCCAACTAACTGGAAAAGAGCTTGTTTCCGGGAAAGATTGAGAGCAAGAGTAAAAGGGGGTGACAGAGAATAAGATGGTTAGATAGAATCACCAACTCAATGAACATGAATTTGAGCCAACTCTGGGAGATAGTGAAAGACAGGGAAGCCTGGCATGCTGCAGTACATGGGGTCGCAAAGAGGTGGACATGACTTAGCGACAGAACAACAACAACATCATATAATTTTGCTTTCATTCTTTGTTTTTTATTTATTTTTGTTACAGAATTCATAGTAGAGACAACTTTCTAATTATGTTTTTTTTTACTGTGATGAAAATGGAAATGAAATTAATTTTTAACCTTCCAAGTATACATTCTGTACAGGATGGGGAGCTGAAGGATGATAGGTAGTTTGTCAAGTGGGGAAGTAGATTAACTATATATGGATCATCCAGGTTTGACTAATTGCATACATTCCCATTCAGTATTTCGTGAATTATAGAGCAAAAAAAAAGTTCTTCTGGAATTTGAAATTCCAGAAGAGGAAATTCTGAAATGAGAAAATTCCTTCTTCTTCTCTTCACCATGGCAAGAATGACACATGGGGGATTGTAGTTCAAAATGGTACTGGATGGCTGAGATCAGCCTTTAGGAAACCATGAAGGCCTTGGCAAAGGATATCAGCCCTTGCAGGTGCCGGGGGACTGCTGTTCCGTTAAAAGGCTTTATGCCTCATTAAACAGACTTGTTCTTCTTGTCAGCGTGGGCTCTTTCTTTAGGGAGTCTTCTAATCCAGTTTCAGAGAAGGCATTCGAGGTTTGATGGAAGTTGGTGGAGCAGGAAATATTGACTTGGAAACTGTTGACACTTGGAAAGAGGGAGTTAATTTAGATGTCAGTATTGATCATGTGAGCTAAATTTAGACACCAGCTTGAGAGTTTCTCTTCGGAATGTACTCTCAAAAACAAAAAACAAAAGGACACCTTAATTGAAGTGCCATTAATAGAGACAGAAAGGGAGAGGACAACAGTGTGTTATGTCTCTGTCATTATAGCTCAGAGGTTAAAGGTTTAGATTTGGCCTTCATAACCTATGTGCAGTTATACCACAGTTATATTAAACTGGGGCTCTGAGGAGCAATGATATCACAGACATTGACTAAAAATAATTTTCAAGTATTTAGAACAAATGAAACTGATTAATGCAACTGATTTGCTTTCTGAGGGATTACTTAGGACTTTGTATCTAAGATAAATGGCCCCAGCATCTCCAGAGAAATGCTGAGTCTTGAAGGGAAACCACTCCCCTGATTCCCATGGTCCAGGGCCCTAGACCACCCAGATACTCCCTTTCTTCTAGAAAAATTGTTAAGATTATTCTCCAGACCCCACAAAATGCTCTGATTGTTTTCCAGGAAAATTGCTACTCTGGTAAGGATGACCTCACATTTATTAGATAATTGAGGGAGATTTGAAAAACCTATTTAGTGGGCATAAAACTAAATGACTGCCCATATGTATTCCTGCAGAGCCATGCATTTAGCAGAAAATAGGCCAAAATGGATTTGTAGGATGTTGGAGCTCTGAGCTATGGGAAAATAAATTGTACTTATTTGTCTACTAAAAACATTGACTTAAATTATCCCTGTGGACTAAATACTGGCCAATATTTGGATATGATCAAGATAGGAATTTAAAACAAAGGAGAAAATATTACCTTCTCCTCATATTCTTATAGAAAATACCATTTAATTCTGTTCACTGTACATAAAAATTCAAAGGAGTTGGAGTAGTACCGAAAGATAGACAGCCATAGGGACAAGTATCATCCATTTGTTTCAAAATGGAGATAATTAAGAAGACACACAGTCAGAGTCCATAATATCATGAAAGATAAACATATATAATCTCATAAATTGTGAATTTTTTTAACTAAGAAATACTAGAAATATAACAGGCTCCCAGTTAACCACCTGAGAGGCTGACAGTTTCCCTGTGATTAGAGTTTCAGAAGTGACTGTGCCTTGTGATAAATCATCTGCAGTAGCAAGAGCCTCATAGGTTTCCTGTCAGTGTGACCTAGAGAACACAGTCATAGCCAAAGCAGCTTTCGCAACCTACGTGGGCACAGGGTCCAGCTTCCCCAGCTTAGGTGGCATCATCATTTTGGACATTCACATCCAGTTAACAAAATCCATCCTTCTCCTAAGTCAGGGTTATCTGAGCTTCCTTGGCCTAACGAAGCAGTAGATCTCTATGTTCAGTCCCCCCTCAGCCTGACTGAGCTGAATTGGTGACCTAACTCCCAAGTCCCCAAGCAGCAATACTCTTCCCAACCCTCATTTCTGCAGGGCTATGTTTCTGTGTTATCCTGTGGTTATAGAGACAGCCTCTGAATTTTGAAAGGAGTATGGAATATTATGGCTCCAAGTGACCTTTAAATACCATCTAACCTATTGGTAAACTATGGTCCAAGATGAATGATCTATGTAAAACGTGCATTTATAGGATTACATCTTATGGTTTACAAAATACTTTTACAGTAATTATTTCATTTCATCTATACCTTGTGATTTACCATTTTACAGATAAGAAAACTGAGCCTCGGGGAGATTAAATGATGTTTCAAAAGTCAAATAGCTCAAGATTAGTGGGGCCAATATTTCTCATGTTTGTTACAAAATTTCTTCTGCTACCTTTCTCTCATTTGGATGCTCACAGAGAATAAATAACCAATTTTATGAACCAGGAAGATAAATATGACAGTAATGGAAAATTATACCAACAAGAGTTATTGATCAGAGCCCAAAGACTGATGATAAGAAAATAGCTAAGTTATCTGTATCTCATCAGAATATAGAAATAAACTCTGCAAATACTAGAATATAAGTTGGTATTCCCAAACTCTTTTTCTTCTCATTGTGAAAGATATAATTGGAGAATCATAGTTAGGTTTGTCTCAAAACTAAAAATCACCACTATCAGCAGGCTTTGCATTTTACAGTATGCTACATCAACCCTGATACAGGAAGGAAAGATATCCTACCTTTACAGTTGAAAAAGCTGTGGCTCAGAGGAGTTAAGTGGCTTTACCAGGTAGAAACAAAGCCAGGTGTTTTGACTTAAGATTCTGTGTTCTTTAAACATGGTCTCAGTTCTGCTTCTAGGACTGAGTCCATGACTTCAACATGGGAGATTTGATTCTAGGAAGATAAAAATGCTTGTAGTTTAATCACTGGCATCAGTCCCACCCCTGAACCAAGTCATTGATTAAACTGCCATGCATTTTTGTCTTCCTGTGCACCCTTCGATAGCTCAGCTGGTAGAGCGGAGGACTGTAGTATCACATTTTTGTCTTCCTAAAATCAAATTTCCTATTTAAAGTCCTGGAATGCCTTTATAAACAACATTTGGGAAATAAAAATAACAAGGATATCAAGGATACGGCATGATTTAATGTAAGATGCAGAGACTAAAACCTATCATATTTCTAAATGGAGAATCTGGTAGATGGAGATCCCACAACTATAGCTATAACTAATGTTTTCAGTTGGCTGAAAACAGAGAAAAATATTCCAGTAAGACTCAAGAGGCCCAGAGGGAGTCAGATTGCCCCCCCCCCACCAAGCGTTGATTTGTGATGCACATTGAGAAAATGTTTCTCTGACACCCTCAAATGAATCCTGAACCAAGCAAGATGTGATGAATCATGGCAGAAGGACTCACATAGTTCAGAAATATAAATTATAAGCTCCATTTTCCAAAGGACTGAAGCATTTGGGCATGCAATCTGTGTATGCATGTACCCAAACTTACAGCCAGCTTTTAGAAATCATAAGCGCCTCTAGTCAGCCAACTACAGTGTACCAGTGGCATCAGAGATTTCACACATACACTCTGAACAGTTATTTCCTGCAACTAATTGCTTTACAGATTGGTATCTCATCCGCAATCTGCCAGACTGCCCATGAATTAACATCTCAGTCCAAATAGCCCAGCTTCAGTGGGATTTATGTCCCAATGTTATCCATGCACAATATGGCATCAGTCATTTTCTGCCCAAGGAGGACATTTGAGAAATGCCAGTGAGGGTTATGGAAAAGGAGACTAGGATTAGTATTTTTTAATTGTTTAACATGAGGAAGTTGAGAGAAGAAAAAAAAAATCTCTAAAACTCTGAAACAGATTATGATGTCTTCTGCTTTGCCTTGAGGGAACAGATGGATGGTATTTACTGATCTTGAAATTTCAGAAGAACTTTTATTTCCTCTCCAAGCAAACTCTCAGACTCTTGAATAAAGCAAATATTTGGCAATTTTCTGATGACCAGACACAAGGTAGACTTTCAAGGCCTAATACTTCCAGTTTGATTATTTCCACCAGACTCTATTAGCTGGGTAATTGCCACATTTCCATTTCAGCTAGGACTGTCTAGACAGTATCAGCTGTTTCTCCTTCTATTCTAATATTCTCTAGCTGAATTTTCTTTCCCCCAGTACTAAATTAAAGTCACCTAGAAATCTTCACCTAGAAATCAGCCTAGAAGTCACCTAGAAATCAGCCTAGCCATAACCTCTAAATACTTTAAATCAATTATAACATACTCTTCCATTTTCTGATGATCCAGTGTATGGGTGATTCATACTATTTTGCTTGGTTTCTTTTTCCTCCCTTTGGGTTGTTTAACCAATCAAGGCTAAAACTTGTCTACTCTTGGCTATTTTGCAAACCATAGGAGGCTGGACCCACTTTTCAGGTGTGACTTGGATATTTTCCACAGTAACTTGGATATTTTCACTCTTTCAAAAATGTTACTGCATACCTGTCATGTGAAAAGCACTATGCTCGGCACTATAATATGACTCATGTGTTAATCAAGTCTTCCAAAAGTTTACATTCTAATGAGGGGAGATGAAACATAGGTCAAAATAACCAAATAAGGCAGACTTTCGTGAGTGCTGTAGAATGGTCTGGTTTCACTAGATGATGAAGAGATTGTTTCTAATAGGTATGGTGAGATATAGATTTCAAGCAGTTGTTGGCCTTAAAAAAGGAAAGGATACCATACCGATATTCCATACATATGGAATTTATTTATTTTTACCATACTATGTTCCAGAAGGAACTTCAAAAACATACCTACAGTGCAATCAGATAAAGTAATGTTTAAATTAAGTAGCTGAGGAGACTGGGATTGAAGACTGATAAGGGTAGGAAAGAAAATGTGAAGCTTGGAATGAGATTGGTACTTAACAATAAATACCTTATGGCACAGGGATAAATATCTTATTCCAGATAAATTTGGAGAGAGTTTACTTATCCAGATCCTTCCTATCTTCTCTTCATTGTGGGTAGGTGATAGTGAGCTGTCTGACTGAAGGCCGTTCACCTGTGCTGTTGTCCCAACTCCCTAGGTCCTGGGATGGATCCGCAATGGGGAGTCAATGCTCAATGCCAGCCTGGTCAATGCCAGCTCTTTGTCTGAAGCAGAGCAGCTACAGCGGGAGCACGAGCAGTTCCAACTAGCCATCGAGGTAACACCCAAATCTGACTGCACTGTCCTCCCTTCCCTTCTCTGCTCTGCAACTTAGGCAGGATGATTCCTCAAGATGTGGGTTTTCCTTTATGTGGTGAAACCATTACTCTTTCTTGTGAAATGGGCCAGGTAGCTTCCTTATCACCCAGGAATTGGAGAAGCAAATCCAGGGCTTCATCACCCCAAGGAAGCCTGGTATTAGAAGACAAGTATTCACACTCCAAATGTGATCTTTTTTATTAGTACCTTTAACCTTCAAGGCCCCTGGTCCATTGAGTCTTTTAATACCTTATGATCTATGCATCATGTGAAAATATAAAGCTAAAAGGTTAGAAGTCACTTCCAGTTGAAGCTCACTCAGAATTGAGGATAAACAACTGTAGAAGTCATTAGTAAATTAGAATTCCATTTTTAAACATTTGATTTACATGTAACATTTAGATTTCATTGTCAAATCTGCCTTTTAACAACAGCAGTGAACACAGGAGTGGACTGCACTAGAGAGTTTGTTTCACTGAAAGTAGTTGTTCAATAATGCTGGTGTAAGTCATATTTAAAGAATAAACTAAAATCAGAACTTTACCAACCAAGGCTATTTTAAAATAAAATTCCACTTGTGATAGTCTAATATGAATTTTTTTCTCGCTTTAAATAATATCTTTAATTATCCTTTGTACTGGAACATTTCCTTCCCAAAGAGACTTGAGCTGATTGCTCTAGAACAGTATGGGGAAAGAGTAGGAAATGGGACATGGGAACTATGTTAAAAATAAGTTCAGTACCAATGGGAAAAGAGATAAAGAAAGAAAACCTCGAAGACCTGCATCACTTGTGGTTCAGTACAGAACTTAACCCACTTTTGAGTGTGTAAGAAGTGCAAAGGTATTGTCTTCTACTAAAGAAACACAACAATGATAAAATCTTAACTGTCTGTGTCATTAAGTTTATCTTTAATACAGTGATCCAACTGATTGCTAGCCATTTTTAAACTAGTACTGATGGATTTCAGCCATTTAATTTTTGAAAAGCTTTCTTGTATGTGAAAATGTAGCATTAACATGAATGTCATACTTCTCTAAGATGTTTGATAACATCTTAGGAAATATTGCATTTTACCGGCACACCCAAATATTAGGATGTTAGGATCTATTCATTGTAAAGGAAAACTCAAGATTGAGATTATAATAAAAAATTAGGCCCACAGTGGTCAAAGCCCCATTGAGAGGCAGCAATGAAGAAAATGAAAGTTGGGCAGTCACGTTCAAGGCTTGACATGAACCTGTGAGAGATGCTAGGCAAAGAAAGGACAGCTCTTAGCCATATCTCCTCCTTATTTATCTTGAATGTGGAAGTTTACCTGCCCTGCCAGGTAATTCAATTTTCAGTCCCTTAATTAGATGTTGGGGTAGAAAAACCAAGTGTTGTGACACACTTGAGCATCTCAATGAACTAGTAGAAAATAATGGGTAAATCCGTTAGTAATGTTACTGAAATAACTAAATTCTATCTGACTTGCTTATGCAATATATACAAATTTGTATTAGATGATGTTGCATCCTTACAGAATAAAGGCTTACTAAGCATCTGTGTCTCTAATTTCATGGATGCAACTTGATCAAATATTCCTAGGATATATGTTGAGATATAAACCCCTTTAGAGTTTGTGGACTCAAGAGGATGTAACAAAACAAATAGGATTTCTGGTAGATCTTGGGAATGGAAGGTAGGCAGGGTCTGCAGCTTGGCTAGAATAATGACAAGAACAGAGCCAGAATTTCAACATATGCTCCTTCTACAGGTGGCATTATGCTTCTCTCTAAATATGTCAATTTAGACCAGGTTCTGCACTGGGGGAACAGATGCCAGGTAGGATGTAAGCAATTTGATAGGAGATTTAACTATAGCCTGGTTTTATTTAACCCATTTTGATATGGTCCTTACAGTGACAGGGAACATAATTTGACTTCTTGGGCCCTAAGAAAGAACCCTGGCCTCTAGAAGGGAAAATAAAATAGCTCTATGTAAGACAATTATTGTTAGAACTAAGACTCTTTTGAGAGTAAAAGTGGGAATTAATAATAACTAAGTCAGAAAAATCAGCATGGCCTAGAACTCTCATGGGAAAACCAAGATGTTTGCTCTCCCTAGGTTAATTGGCTTCATCTGTCTGAAGGTTTTGGTCTCCTTAAAGAAGGTCAGAATGTTTACCTTAAGTATCCCTGGTTACAGAAAAACTTCCCCAGAGCCATTCAGAATGCAGAGCAGTAGACAGCTCTCCAGAAATACAGCTTTACAGATTCGTATTTTGTTAGTATCCAAATGTTGTGGCTGATGTGTCTTTAAGAACTGGGAACTTCATAAAGGCACTCTTGATTTTATACCCTGCTTTTTAAAAATCCATTTTTATTTGAATTCTTCTTATGCATTCTGAGCATAAGCACTAAGACAGTAATTAAAACTGGATAATAAATTCAATTGATTTGGTTTGGTTTTCTTCCATGTCCTCCTACTAAATATGAACATCCTTGATAATCCATGTCTCAAAGACATAGCACTCAATAAGATTAGATAATAGTAGAAATAAATGCAAAATAATGACTCAAGTTTAGTGAAGCAGAGATTATGTCATATGTGTAAGAGTTTATCATTTAGGAAATTAAAGGGAAGAAGAGGCTCCCAGGACTATTAGATATTAATGAGTTTCAGAATAAGGAAGAGGATTTGTTACATAGCATAAATTGTGAGAAAATTAAAGTTACTCCTCTACTCTGAGAAAAGGGTACAATAAAGGTTTAAGATGACAATTATATGCTGGTTTTATATATTGAGGAGAGACAAGATAATTATCAGAGTCACTAATTCCACTTGGTGAGCCCTTCCTCTGAATGAGAAACTGTAGATACCATTCTAATTGCTAGATATGAAGTGATGTGGTGTGATATGGTGGACATAAGTTTGGGAATAGGTCAAACCTGAATCTGATTTCATCACTTCCTTGTATGTACATTTCTGGGCAAGTACCTTGATCAACCTGAGCCTTAGTTTCTTAATCTGTAAAGTGGGAATAAGAATATCCACCTGTAGTAGTGTCCTAAGAACTAGAAAAATTCATAAGTACAGTGCCTAGCACAGAATATACACATGACTAAATGGCTTTTAAAGAGATTTTTTAAAACAGTCCTTGCGTTAAGAGTTTCATTAAGTAGGGAAAATCAGTCAAGTGTTAGATGGGTGATATAGGCATTCAGAAGAGGGTAGTTTTTAGTAAGTCTCAGGCTATCCAGAAAGGTCTTTTTTGAAGGAGGTCAGAGCTGAGCTGAGTGTCCAAGGGAATAGATGAGAACTCTGTGGAAGTGAACCAAAACCAAGAATGGACCTGAGGGTACTTCTACATTTAGAAGACAGGAAAAGAAAATGGTACTAATAAGTAAAACAGAGAAAGAAACCAAAGATTTGTAATGGATTATTTCTACTTGTTAGTTTATTTTTTCTAACTTCATGTAGCAATTAGGAAGATTGCTACATGATAAGAATGTGCTCATCAGGACTGAAGGCTGAATCAGTGGCAAAGTAAGGGAATAAAGGAGTGTAGGTTGCTGTAGGAGGTCTTGCTAACATAGCTAATACTGAGGACAGATTCAGCAGAGGGGAAAGCACAGCCAGAAGGTAGTTGATAGGCTCTGTAGACTGCAATTTGGGATGAAGGTAAAGGGGGAGGTAGATGTGAAAAGAAGGGAGGTTGTATTCACACACAGGCAGTACTTGAATGGATTTACTCTGGGGAACTGTCCCTGCACTGCAGCCCAAGAAGAGCAGAAATCATTCAGGAGTAAGGTGCTGGTCTTCTAGCTGCTCTTTTCCACTGTCAGCTAAGCTATCCTTTCCTGAAAGTGCAAAGGCCAAATTCATACTATGTCATTGGGTTGAAATGATCCCAGTAGCTGAAGTTGGGTTAATATTAGCTGGTTGAAGTCATATGGCTCATCCACATCAGTCTTTTATTTTAATAAATTGTATTTATTTGGCTGTCTCCCTGCCACCCAGTTCTCCAACTTATTCTCCCCACCTCCTTCAGTTAAAGTGAACTCAGAGGATGCAAACCACATTTACCCTGAATAAGAAAACAAACCTTCTGCAGTATAGATTATCCTAAAGGCAAACGTAAATAATGTAGTAATGCAGGATTATATGTTAAACTGAATTATCTTCTGTACTATTCTGTTCCCTTGGTAACTAAGAGATGGTGTAAGATTCTACTCTCCTGCTTTACTAACCTGTCAAATGTCTTCCTTCTACTAGAACCGTTTTGAAAATGATCATTCATGTTTAAAATGATTGCATTGTTCGTTGAGACTTGTATTACATGGGGATTTTTTTATGTGCTATGTTTATTTGATCTGTAGAGTAGGACTATAGCAATAGCCTCCTCTGAAAACTGATGATGAATAATTTTATGATTAGATTTGAAAAGGAGATTTAATTAATGTTTGAGTCAATCAGGAAGCAGATTTTTACACAACTGTGTTTCTCTAGCACAGAAACTAAAATGTCTTTAAAACGAAGAGTGATGCAAATAAATGAGAATGGGGTAGGGACAGGAGTTAGGGACCTGAGCAGTTAGTTAATGAAAACGTTTGATATTCGTTTTTAAAGTATGCTTTTAAAACAGTGATGACAACATGTTTGAATCAGTCATTTAAAGCTCTTTAACTTTTCTGCATCTTTCCACTCACGCCTCACTCCACCCCTTCCCATACCACGCCTGGGTTGTTCCCACGGACCTCTCTCTCCTCCCCTTGTGCCCAGTCCCTCTTTCATGCCACTTCCTTGCAGAAGACACACCAGAGTGCCCTGCAGGTTCAGCAGAAAGCTGAGGCACTGCTCCAGGCTGGCCACTATGATGCAGATGCCATCCGGGAATGTGCTGAGAAGGTGGCCCTCCACTGGCAGCAACTCATGCTCAAGATGGAAGACCGACTGAAATTGGTCAATGCCTCAGTGGCCTTTTATAAAACTTCTGAGCAGGTGAGGAAGAGGGCTGTGTGGGCCTGAGACCAATGGAGGGCAGTTTTCTGCCACACGTGGCAAATATGTAGGATCTACCTTAGCAAGAAGCCAATCCTCTCAGCACTAGCCTATGAAATGCACAGGAGAGTACAAGAATGATTTGTGGAAATACCATGGTTTGCTTCTGTATAATTATTTCCATTAAAGGAGTGGACCATGTGATTTGTTTCTTATAAATTTCTCAAACTCACTAGATGTAGGTGTTGAAGTAGAAATTGGATGGGCATATGCTGAATGCTAGGTTTCAGTGATATACCAGTTAGCTCTGGCCACAATAATGCTGTATAACAAATCACCCCCAAACCCAGTGGTGTAAAACAATAAACATCTATTTTTGCTTAGGTATCTAGTATTCAGCTGATCTTGGCTGAGCATAGTAAAACTAGGCTCCAAGCTACAGGTTGGGTCTAGATCTCTTCCTGTATTTGTCTTCCTTCTTGACTAGCAGATATTTGAGCCACATTTATGGTGAAAGGCAGGGGTGTAAGAGCCCAAAATCTAGTGTGCAAGTGCATTTCAAGTTTGCCTGTATCCCATGCTGTAACATCCTTTCAGTCCAAACAAGTCACGTGGCCAAGCCAACATCAGTGAAATATGCCTCCTGTGAGGACTGTGAAAAGAGAGTGATGAGTTATTGAACACAGTTTAATCTACCACAATAGGGAACTGTGCACTGCTTGAAAAACATACAGTTCTTTCATTCATGGGATTCCCAGTCTCGTACAGGAAATACAGCTCTCTGTCATTAGAGAACTGTGAGCCTAACTAGTAGGATGGTGCAGCTGTGGAAGAAAAGGCAGGAGATACCTACTTCAGGGCCATAAAGTTGCAAACTCATTGTTAATATATCTGTACAGTAATATGTACAAGGGTTAAGAGGCTTTTTAAATGATTTGG
The DNA here is from genome assembly GCF_019320065.1 of Cervus canadensis. Taxonomy (NCBI): domain Eukaryota; kingdom Metazoa; phylum Chordata; class Mammalia; order Artiodactyla; family Cervidae; genus Cervus; species Cervus canadensis. The sequence goes on from NC_057392.1 coordinate 45,322,732, forward strand.
GTGCTGTTGTGGGACTCTTTTCATGAAATAGATGTTTAAGACAGGATAACTCCCTGGTAGAAATAGATCAGAGAAATGTTTAAAGGGGCCATGGGAAAGTCTGTCTCGGAGCGGGTCTAACCTGTCTGTCAGTGGGCCCTGCAGCCAGCATTCATCTTTACACCTTCTCTCAGTCCTCCTTTCAAGCATTTCAGAGAGATGGTGTCTTAGATGGCCTCAGAAGTGAGAGCAGAAGACTAACATAATGAAGAGCTTCTCCAGTTGATTTATAAATTAAACACAGCCCAGTCACACCTCAGCAAGCTTTTTTAAAAATAGAAATTGATATGCTAATTCTAAGATTTACACAGATATGTGAAGAACCTAGAATAGCCAAAAACAATCTTGACAAAGAACAACACTGGAGGCTTTATACTACCTGACTTTAAGACTCTAAAGCTGTAGTGATCAAGACAAAATGGTAATGATGTGAGAACAGACACAATGGAACAGAGTAGAGGTTCCAGAAGTAGACCCACATATATAGTCAATTGATTCTTGAAAAAGCAATCAACAAGTAAAGTTTTTTAAAGAAATGGTGCTGGACAACTGACTGTCCATATGAAAAAAATGAGGCTTAATCCCTTTGTAATATCATATATAGTTTTTTGTTTGAGATGGCTCAAGATGCTGAAGGGGACAAAACACTAGTCAGGAAATGTGACCCTGAACTGACCTTACCAAAGGTCACTTTATCTCTCTAGATTTTTGATTCTTCACCTATTAAATTAAATGACTTATACTGGGTAATCTTTCCATTTCTTCTAGCTCCCAAACTGATTGGTTTTAAAACTAATACTACCTTGGTACAGGTGTTAATCACTCGTTTTCTTAAAGTTGTTGCATGTGTATAATCTGTTTTCTCTCAAGATGTGAGCCTCCTGCTTGTTTTGAGGCCTTGCCTCAAGAGAGATGTGTGGTGCTAAAAAAACTAGCTGGAATTCAGGGATAGGCCTTCTCATGGCATGGGAAGCATGTTGGCAATGGGGGTGTTCTGCTTTGGACATCTTTCAGCTTATTTTTCAGTTCAGTTCATAACTCATAAAGCATCCTATCCAATGCCACGTCGCTTACCAAAAGAGATGACTTTCTCAGATAGAAGAGGTCAAGGATCGTTAGAGCCACTTTCCCCTGCCGCCCTAGCCAGGCAAGTAACCATAGATTGTTGAAGGAAAGTATAGAAATGGTTTCTATTTTCTGCATCCTTCCTTAATCCCTGACACTAGGCTGCGCTGTGTCTCCTATTGATGCACTCAACCTCACTATCCTTCCAAGCCCCATTTGAAATGCTTGTGGTCTTTTGAATTTGCCTATAAGGTCAATTAAAGCATGGCCTCCCAGACTGTTTAGAACTGAAAAACCATTTTAACTATCTTTTAAGTTAACCCGAATTTGTTATTCCTCTGAAAGAAATGTACATTTTGCAATAGCAGGCCTGGAGATGTCATTGCTTTATGGTAGCACCTTGAAACGTTTTTGTTGGAATATTTTTGCCAGGGAGAGGAAAGATAGCATTCACTTATGGTCCATAAAGCACACAACATAGGCAACTTCCTCCTTTACCTCTACTTGAGGCTACTTCCTGTAGGACAAGTACAGATGGCTGGGCAACTCAAATATCTTCCCCAAACTTCCTTTTCCTGTTCCACCTAATTCATAGGTTATCATAAGATTATAGCAAGTTAATATATAAAAACACTTTGAAACTCCCCAAATTACTAGTCTTTCCTCCTTTCTTGCTGTGTACACTATCCCTAGGTGATGTCATCAATCCCTGTAGCCTTCAACCATCAGCTGTCAGAAAATGATTCCAAAGTCCATACCTCAGTTGTAATCTGTCTTCCAAGTTCCAGACACTGGATTCTCACTGCCTCCCGGACTTTTTCTTAGACATCTCAGGGGTACTGCACACCTAAGGCCACAAATTGGATTTTGAATGAAAAATGTCATTTACAATAGGGGTCTCTAAGCTAATGGTCCTTATAAAATACTTCTTAAACAATTACTAAGTCTTTTCATCCATGATTCATTAGGTCTGTAGTGTCCTGGAGAGCTTAGAGCAAGAATACCGAAGAGATGAGGACTGGTGTGGTGGACGAGATAAATTGGGGCCAGCAACAGAGATCGACCACGTCATTCCACTCATCAGTAAACATCTGGAACAAAAGGAAGCCTTTCTTAAGGTCAGAACACATTGTCATCCAAGTTCTGGGACTTTGGCCTTGTTTTTCATCTACTGTCTCCCTTTCTCGCTGTCTCCCCCTCCTTCTCCTCCTCCTCCTCCCCTCTTCCTCCTTTCTGCCTCTGTCTCTCTCTGTCTCCTCCTCCTCCTCCTCCCCTTCCTCCTCCTTTCTGCCTCTGTCTCTCTCTGTCTCCTCCTCCTCCCCTTCCTCCTTTTCTGCCTCTGTCTCTCTCTGTCTCCTCCTCCTCCTCCCCCTCCTCCTCCTTTCTTTCTCCTCTGCCTCTGTCTCTTTCTTTCCCTCTCTCTCTCACTGCTTCGCGTGGGCTTCCCACACCCCTGTATTTTCTAGTTTCTTATCTAAGGGGAGTCATTTGTAGAGAGGACATTTGAAAGGTTGAAAAGTTACACTTCAAACATTATTTCTCTCAACACTTTTTGTATAATTAGGTAATTAGAATGCTCCATTTCTGCTGGTGCTGTGTACAAATATCCTGATATCCCATTGATGTTTACTGAGGAAAATACATACTTTCACTTAGTTATGTTTTATCTGTAAAAATATTTTAATTTAAATATATAAGCCTAGATAGAAAACTATTAAAATACATCTTTTATAATTGGATGACACAAAATTTAGGGCAAGAGTTTTAAAAAATATGTTTAGACATTTATTTATCAATCTAACAGTTACCAATTACCAATAAATGTGACACTGTTTATTCTGTGTTATTCTGTGAAGAGAGAATTACCTAGCTTTCCCAGGGGAGAAACACAGTCCAGCTCTCAACAGCTTTTAGCTGGTGTGGGAAGACCTCCTAAGCCTGTTTCCTTCTGCCTTTGATCTTCTCTCTGACAGAGCCTTCAGTGTGAAAACTTTTCCAAAGGCTCCATTTACTCTCAAATTCCTTGCTTTCATGTTCTGCTTCCTTTCAGGTTTCTGAAAGCACATTGGAGAATTTTTATACTCTAACATGTTGCCACTCATTTTCTACAATTCTGTAATTAACTGCTTTTCTTTTATTAGGGGTTTTCTCTACTTGACCACCTCTTTAAGTTTTATTTTTATTCTCTTTTAAAGATGACCTCCTGCTGCTCTCCTCCCGTCTATCTAGTATCTGCCCCTGCATTTGATCAGAACCCTTAGTAATCAGCTCTTACTAATAAGATTAAATAGAAATTCTTCCATATAGGGCTTAAGATGATTTTAAAAGTCTTCCCTCTGATAAAACAAAGTTTAAAATGAAACAATTTAAGTAGAACATGTCAAAGTTTTTAAATAGAGGTATAAAGGTATTTCTTCATAAAATTAAATGATTTTTTTGAAGAAGGAAAAAAAAATGTTCTGATGTTTTCCATATGTGTCTAAAACCATAGTTGAGAAACTCTGTTGTTGTAGGAATTACAAGCCCAAAAGACAGAAGATTAAGCTCTCTGCTTGTATACATTAGTTGATGAATTTTGGATTCTTTAGCTTTGGACCACTATCCAGCTGTTAAATTCATGGGCCTCAGGGTGGTAGGACCATGAGCAATCTTACCAGAGCTCCCAGAAACTGTTATTGTGCAAGCAACATTTAAAATAATTTTTTAACATGTAATTTGTAGAATCAGATGCGAAATATAAAAAAGCTTAGTTTTTACCATATGATTTGTAGAATCAGATGCTAAGTATAAAAACGTTTAGAAGTTAACAATTTTGTTTAGAGATAATTTAGTCCTGAAATCTGTGGACTGAAAATTAATGGAATAACATGTATTACTTCTACCAACAGGAAAAATACTGCTTTGTAAAGAAATTTCAGAAAATCTCTAGTCTTGAGAGAAACTAGAAGCACTGTATCAGTAGACCTAGATTCTAGTCCTGACTTGCTCATGACTCCTGCTCTTGCTGGGCCCCAGCCTCCAACCGGTACAGCAACATGGGACAAACCTGTCCTCTCTGCTACCCACTGCTCTTATGAGCCTTAAGGGGGTGGTACAATGGCTGTTACTCTTTTACATGATATATTGTGCCCAGCAGTAGGATGTTTATTAATTTTATTGAGGTAGAGGTGGGTTTTATGGACAAACATGTTTCTAAAATGTGGGTAATTTCCATTTATATTTGGAACGTGTGGTTAATAGGTTTGATTACTGAATTTGCTTTCTCGAGTCTAAATTAAGCTAATGTTAAAGTGGCTTACACCAAGGTCATATACGAGGGACTCTTATATGTGGCAGAAGGAAATCAGCCTGAAAGTGATGGTGGTCATGCTGAATCAATACATGTAGTAGTCAAGGAGTAGCTGATTTCTTTTTTCGCTTGTGATGGAAAGGAGAGAGGAACAGGGAGCTTTTCTTTGTTAAGCTTTTCACTTAAAGGAATAAGTGAGCCTCTTCCATTAGAACTGCAACATCCATGTTGCTCCAGTTGGCCTCCAGGACTCTGTTCACCCAGAGCCCCAGAAGCTTCATTGCCAGCATCCCTTCTCTGGTGTCTTAGATCATATGTACCTCTGGACTGGGACTTACGTGTGGGACTTCACACTTTGTCTCTCTCAGGCCTGCACCCTGGCACGGCGGAATGCTGAGGTCTTTCTCAAGTACATCCACAGGAACAACGTCAGCATGCCCAGTGCTGCCAGCCACACCCGAGGACCTGAACAGCAAGTGAAAGGTCAGTGTGAGCCCTGCCAACCTGAAGCCATTCCAGCCACATGGACCAGAGCTTGGTACCTGGTCTTCATGTGACCTCAGATTTCCTGGTTCTTCTCCTTAGATAAGAAAAAGTGTGATGTGGGATGGTATGGATAGTGGCAATTCATCATGCATCAAAATTTGGAATGGGAAAATGACTATAAAATTTCCCCAAATATATTTTGTTTTATCTTAAAGTTTCAGTTCAGTTCAGTTCAGTTCAGTCGTGTCCGACTCTGTGCGACCCCATGGATTGCAGCACGTCAGGCCTCCCTGTCCATCGCCAACTCCCGGCATTTACCCAAACTCATTTCCATTGAGTCAGTCATGCCATCTAACCATCTCATCCTCTGTCTCATCTTCTCCTCCTGCCTTCAATTTTTCCCAGCATCAGGGTCTTTTCAAATGAGTCAGCTCTTCACATAAGGTAGCCAAAGTATTGGAGTTTCAGCTTCAACATCAGTCCTTCCAATGAACACTCAGAACTGATCTCCTTTAGGATGGACTGGTTGGATCTCCTTGCAGTCCAAGGGACTCTCAAGTGTCTTCTCCAACACCACAGTTCAAAAGCATCAATTCTTCTGGGAGGCTACATTCCATGGGGTCCCAAAGAGTCAGACACGACTGAGCGACTTCACTTTCATTATTGGTGGAATCACTTACTCTTGACCTTACAGAAATTAGCCTTTGAGTGGGTGAAGAATTTAACAAATGTCATCTTGACACAGCAGAGCAATACAACTCCGGAGACCAGGGCTAGGGAAGGAAGTGATACAGGCTTGGCAAGCTGCTAAGGGGACAGTGGGAAGCTTGGACCTCTTTTAGGAAGGGCCTCTCTCCTGCTTAAGGGGCTCAGGAGGTGGCAAGATCAGAGGACACCAGGAAGAATTAAAACTTAGGAATCAAAGTTCCCTACAGAGAAGAGAGAAGAAGGATTCCTTTTCCAGATGTGCTATCCTGTTTGCAGCTGAGGGGCCCTGTGGGTGGCTGGCATTATGTCACCTTTCCCTTCCTGCAGATTTTTTCAGATTTTTCACAGACATCTGTGTTCTGATGTCTAAATGTGACTTGAGTGAGGCCAGCTACCTGCTGAGAGCAAGCGTGCCCCACCTCTGCCCCAGTGTGCCAAGAGTGGCAGCCTCCCAGGGAGAGCAGAATGTGTCACATCTTGGTCGGGGCCAGGGCAGGGTATGCCCTCAGGAAAGCTTACAAGAGGGGCAAAAATGAAACCTGAAGCTCATTAGGACATCCACCTAAGCTGGGCTAATTCTCTCAGCCACCACGGAGGGACCTCAGTGAACAAAGCTCTGACTTGGAGACAAAAGGACTAAAGGTAACACAGGTTCTCACTGTCTTTGCCCAGTTGTAGCTTCCACCTTAGCAGAGACCTATAACCTCTTCTGTATCCATTTCCTTTTCACCTGCTGCATGGGCCCAAAGCCAGTGCCACTAGTTTTTCTTATAGGAGCAATTATTACTATATAACAACCCCTGAAATTCAGTGGCCCACAACTGTAAGCATTTATTGTTCATTGACTGCATTGCCTGGGGACCAGTTGCCTTGGCTGGGCTCAACAATGCCCTTCTGCTTGAGACTGCAGGTCTGGCTGGCTTGGCCCCTTCACCACAGGATGGGTTCTTGTCTGCTCCATGTGGATTAATTCTGGGATCTTGTTGAAGGGGCAGTGGTCACCAAGGAGAACTTCTTAGGGAGGTAATGGCAGAGATCAAAGGGGCAAGGTTGAGTGCACAAGCACACTCCAAGCCCCTGCGTGTGTCCTATCAACGACCCACTTGCCAAAACAAGTCACATGACCAAGTGTGAGGTCAGGGGTGAGGAAGTACACTTGGTCTCTTTGGGGGAGGAACTAAAAAGCTATATAATAAGAGCATAGATATAGGGAGAGATCAATAATAGGGACCCATATAAGTTCTCAGCCTAAGGGAGAAGAGACAGATTCTATCCTTTGAGAGTTAAACTTCCATAGTGCATTAAAAGTTCACAAAAAATCAACGAACACTACAATTTGGGCTGTGCCCTCTGTGTAGAGCACACTGTACCAAGTCCAAGCTTGCTCTGCTTGCCCCATGAGCCAGTAGCCCTAGAAGATGGCAGACTAATGTCTCAAAATAACAGTCTTATTGGGGTATCAATACTGGGTTCTTTTATAGATCAGAGATGAGAGGAGGTGAAAAAACAAAGTATAAGGGCCATTAATCTTGCAAATATCTCCTATAATGGCAAGCCTCAGCCAGGGAATGTGTTGATTTCTTCCTTCCTGCCATCCACAAGTGGACAGGATTCTGAGCAAAGGTACTTTAGTTTAACAGTCAGGCAGAGGGGCAGGACTCTCTGAGGCAGACCATTAGGGGTGATTATGGATTATTATTATAATCCATTATGGATTATAATAAGAAAACCAACGAAAAGCAAGTCAAAGAAACAGTTCCAACCATGCAGTCAGAATTGGCTTTTCCCTGCAACATAACTTGTGCTTTATAGTCCCAATAATGTGGGTGCCCAAGGTAGCTAAGAACAAAGGCTCTGAAGTCATAAAGTTCTACCCTTTTCCATAAGAATGACCTTGGGCCAGTTACCTACCCTCTCTAAACCTCAGTTTCTTCATCTGTAAAGTGGAGATGATAATGGTCCATGCATAACGAGGTACTATGAAAATATGTGTCTGCCACATAGTGGGAACTGAGTAAGTGTCAACTTTTCATAGCATCGTTCTTGTATATCTTATTAGTATCTAATATAGTTAGTGGGAAGTCAGAGGCAAACAGTACAAAATAGACTTGATTTCTTCAAGCTTAGAACATACTATTAAACACTTTGGAAATCTATCCATGTAGCCAGCGGCTTCTGGACCAGGGGAAGTGGGGCGGGGGGGCGGGGGCGGGCACTGACCTGGACAGATGCCTCCACAGCCTCTGCTGTGCTCCGTGGCCTCATGCACATCCTCACACCTGCCATCATTAGAGATGATTGAGGATAGCTTTAGCTTTTCTTGTGATCGGTCCCAACCAGCATGGGAGTATGGGCTTAGAGACATGATTCCATGATGACATGATTTCAACACAGCTTCCCTATGCCCATGATTTAGAGGTTTTTAAACTGAGGCTATGCTGTTGAAGTACTAAGAGCACAGTCCCTTGTACAGGCAGAGTATGTGGCAAGTGACATGGTTGTCCATGCAGTTACCCCAGTCCTTGTGCCTGTTCACCTCTGGCCCTCCGCTAGGAACCTCCAAGAGTGGCTGGGATTCCTGCCAAGTCCATTCACTCTCTACAGGCTCTAAAGATTTGGTTGAATTAGTTATTATTTTCAGCACCAATACTTCCCAAGGTCTCCTATCATCAAGGACTAGCTTTGGTGTGAAGAAAACCAGGGTCACTTTTAAGTCACCCTGGGGACATCCTCTCCCTCGCTTTATCGATGCAACTTCATCAGTAGGCCCTCCCCCAGTCTCCCCGATCTTGCTCTCCTCTGCGAAATTCTCTCTGAACCAAACTTTGACCCCTTGCTTCTGGTGTTGAATTAGTCCTATGGGGAGAGTTGGCGAAGGGCAGAGTTATCTGGCATCTGGGATGTGGGGCCCGAGTGGCTGGTCAGATTTGATCAGGGCCTTCCTGAGACCAGCACCTGCTCTCTGCCCTGCAGCCATCCTGAGTGAGCTCTTACAGAGGGAGAACCGTGTCCTGCACTTCTGGACATTGAAGAAGCGGCGGTTAGACCAGTGTCAGCAATATGTGGTGTTTGAGCGAAGCGCCAAGCAGGTATGTTCAGCGCTTTCCCTGGAGTTGTCTCAGACAAGGACGGTACAGAGGCCCAGATGACCAAGACTTGGGACAGTTCCAAAGAGGGTCATCACACCAGACAGTAGAGATGGGAGATGGGGGTAAAAAGAAGAATCCTTGCACTAACCAGCAATTCAACTTTTACCAAGCACTTTACTCAGAGTTTGGTGACAGGAGTTGGGAGGAGATGCTGGGGGCAGATTGCCCTAACTCATGGATAATAGTGGACCTGGTCTAGAAGAGTCCCCAGTTTAACGGACAAGACACTGTCTTTGCTGGTGGGTTTTTCCAAGTCTAACAGAGAAGGGCACTTCCATAAACCAACTTCCAAGTCATGCCAGGGTTTCCTGGGTCCATCATATTGTTCCAAACCACCAACATTCACATCAGAGCATGGCATATTTTTCTACTAACAACCGGCTTTTGGGAGAACTTAGTGGGTTGTTTCTTCCCACAGGCACTAGACTGGATCCAAGAAACAGGGGAATATTACCTCTCAACACATACCTCCACCGGGGAGACCACAGAGGAGACTCAGGAACTGCTGAAAGAATATGGGGAGTTCAGGGTGCCTGCCAAGGTAGGAAGCATCCTGGAGCCCTCCCCCTCCACCTAGCACACCCCATTCTGGCCATTTTCACACTATGAGCAGGAGAACAGCCTCTGTACAGAAATGCTTGACTACAGAGCCAAGGTGGGACACGTAGGTAGAACCATCTCTTTTGAAATCTGAACATTCAAAGAGATGCAGCTGCTGGGTAGAGCTCTGTACACAGAGTCTCAACTCCTATATGCTGTGCTTCTGAATGGACCTCATCTTTGTTCTCCAGGTTCTGGAATCTGCTGTGTTCTTTTAGACCAAATACAGCAAAGGAATGTGTTCATGTGAAATGTACATCGTGTGTATGAATATCAGCCACATACTCTTGCAATCTGAATGGCTTGGGAAGTCCACCTTTTGAGAAGGGCCAGTGGCTATGGGTGGCTTCACAAAGCAGGTTCTAGAACTAACTACTTCCATCTGGCCTTGCCCAGGAAATGAGCTGGGCTGGGGTCCCTGGGGAGCACAACACACTCTAGTGTATGTACCCACATCCTCACACCCCGATTCACACTGAGGTGGAGAATGCTATAATAGAAGGAAATCTTGTTTTCATGTTTTCCTAGCCAGGATTTGATCTGAGAACCTTGAGTTTAAATGAAATCTATCTCAGTTCCCTCTTTGTAGCTTCCTGTCCCTCACCCTGGGCTCCCTGCCATGGAGGACCACCTTTGGCATCACTTCTAGACATGAAAGATGCTCTTCCAGGATGAGAGCTGCTTTTGTGGGAGTTAAGGGAGGAACATATTAATGCCTATCTTACCCAGAGATCCCTCTGACACTGTGGCAAATTTCCCTCTAATTTGCTCTAACAAAATTAGACTCTTAGCCTCATTCCTGAGATATTTCAGAAATGGTTTTACACTTTGTGAATCCTACACCCTGAACTCTTGATAGTGGGGAGTTTTCCTCTGCACACTTGTGAGCTTTTGGGCCTTGTCACTCAATATGAAAAGCTGTCAATCAGATAAGAGATTCATTTCAAGACCAGCTAGAACAAAGAGCACTAGGGAGGTGGCAGATGCACAGAACCCTTTTCAAATCCAAATGAAAATGGTTTTGAATTACCCACTTTGCATCCATCTGCCCCTTTCCAGATAGTGTCAACAATGAGTCATTAGTAGTCTAAATAGTATCAGATCCATGGTTATCCTACTCACATAGGATGGATCACAGCAGATACCCAGAACTTCCTAGGATCAGAATCTGCCCATCACCAAAGTAGAAATGTGGAGAATCATTTAGTCAATTTATTTTATTCTTCCTTTACAATCTACCTATTTTTCTCCTTTCTATTCACATTGTTGTCACCCTAATTGGGTTCTTTGCTTTCAGCCTTTCCTTCCTTCCAGTCCATCCTGCCCTTCATTGGTGTTCCTCTCTAAAACACTACTTTGGTCATACTACCAACCAGCTTGAGAGCTTTTATGACTCTTCAGTGCCTTCAGGCTAATGCTCAACAACGTCTACATCTGTGCCACCTTACCACCCCAACTGTATCTTCAGTTACCCATTTATGCAAATTTTACACTCCAGCTGAATGGATATATTTTCTTACCCTCCAAGAAATGCATCATTTATTTTCTTGCTTCTGTATCTTTTCTATACTATTTCTCTCCTTAGATTAGCCTCCCCTTCCCTCTAGTTTGTACTTTTTAAAAAGATCCCACCTTTCCACTTCAGTGCCTCCTCCTCTGTGATCCTGCTTACCTGCCAGGATACAATCTGACCCATCCTTGGACTGCAGCCATTGTCTGTATGGCCCTTAAGGCACCTGTCATGGACCATCCTGTTCCCCCAGTAATGTGTATGCAGTGTTGTCTCCTGTATGAGCCTGCAAGATTCCAAAGGACAAGAACAATGCTTTATTCACTTACCTAACTATATCTTATACATTGAAGAGAGGCTACAAATATTTGAGAACATAAGAGAAAAAGAAGTCTGGGTAGATTTCAACAACCCTTCCTCCTCAAATTTCTACTTAATATGCTTTTTTTACTCTGGCTCTCTCTCTGTTCTTACTCTTAACTGTTTCTGTTAATGGGATTTCATCCTCCCATCTATCATTTCCAACTGTCAGGACTATTCGTTATGAGAATATCTACAAGTTAACAAATCTACCTGGGGACCTTCTGATGAAAGGCAATAGCCTCCTGCCCTACCCTAATCCTACTTACCAGAAGCAAACCTCTTTTTAACCAGCCATCTTTGGTTTTAATCTTTATAATCAATAAAGTGAATTTGAAATAGAAACCAAATTGACCTTAAACCACAAGACAGAAAGTATGATGGATCACAGGATTGAATTGAGCAATAGAATATACTGAGTCTATCAAATTAGATACTCTATTCCAAAGAAACAGATCAAGTAGAAGAAACACTGAATATAAAAAGGTACTTTCTATATAGCAATACAAAAATGTGAGAATAAAAATAAGATAAAGAGAATTTGTGTGAGGATAAGAGGAAAACAAAATTTTCTTGTTGTGCTATATTGTAGTCAATCCAGTTAGAAGATCCAAGTGATATATTCCTGTTGTGGATTTCAAAATTTATACAGGGTCAAGGTATATGGTGTTAATTAAAGCTTAATCATGTTAACATCTGAAAGAACTCAGTTTTTCTAATAGCAAAACTCTTTAGATTCTTCTGTTTTTCATTTTTTACAATTTAGTGGTTTTTTCATATATTGACAGGGCTGTGCAATGATTACCACCATCTAGTTCGAGAAGATTTCATCACTCCCAGAATAAACCTCATACCCATCAATAGTTACTCCTGTCTTTTCCTCCCCTAAGCCCCTGACAACCTCTAATCTGCTTTCTATCTCTATGAATCTGCCTGTTCCAGACACTTTGTGATGCAATTTGGAATCATGAAATCATATAATATGTGGTCTTTGGTATCTGGCTTCTTTTACTTAACATATTTTCAAGATTCATCCATATTGCAGCAGGTCTTCACTGGAACTCCATTCATTTTTGTGACTGGATAATACTTCATTGTATGGATATATACCACATTTGTTTATCTATTCATCAGTTGATAGACATTTGAATTGTTTCCAGTTTTTGACTACTGTGAATTATGTTGCTGTGAACATTGTGTACAGGTGTTGGTGTGAACATATGTTTTCAATTCTCTTAGGTATATACCTGAAAGTAGAATGACTGGGTCACATGATGACTCTGTAGTTAACTTTTTGAAGGAATGCCAAACTGTTTCCAAAAGCGTGAACACCATTTTCCATCCCCAGCAGCAGTGTATATGAGTTCTGACTTCTCCATATCCTCCCCAACCCTGGTTATCATCTGTCTTCTTTATATAGCCATGCTAAAGGGTATGAAGTGGTATTTCATTGTGGTTTTTATTTACATTTCTCAATGAATAATGATGTTGAGAAAGTACTTTTTTAAGTTAATTTATTTTTTGTTGAAGGATAAAATTGCTTTACAGAATTTTTCTGTTTTCTGTCAAACCTCTACATGAATCAAGCCGTAGGTATACATATATCCCCTCCTTTTTGAAACTCCCTCCCATCTCCCTCCCCAACCCACCCCTCTAGGTTAATACAGAGCCCCTGTTTGAGTTTCCTGAGACATACAGCAAATTCCCATTGGATATCTATTTTTCACATGGTAATGTAAGTTTCCATGTTACTCTTTCCATACATCTCACCCTCTCCTCCCCTCTCCACATGTCCTAAGTCTATTCTCTATGTCTGTTTCTCCATTGTTGCCCTGTAAATAAATTCTTCAGTACCATTTTTCTAGATTCGGTATATATGTGTTACAATATGGTATTTATCTTTCTCTTACTGACTCACTTCACTCTGTATAATAGGTTCTAGGTTCATCCACCTCATCAGAACTGACTCAAATGCGTTCCTTTTTATGGCTGAGTAATAGTCCATTGTGTGTGTGTGTGTGTGTGTGTGTGTGTGTATACCACAATTTCTTTATCCATTCATCTGTCAATGGACATCTAGGTTGCCTCCATGTTCTAGCTATTGTAAATAGTGCCTCAATGAACAGTGGGATACATGTGTCTCTTTCAATTTTGGTTTCCTCAGGGTATATGCCTAGGAGTGGAATTATTGCTGGGTCATGTGGTGGTTTTATTCCTAGTTTTTTAAGGAATCTCCATACCGTCTTCCATGCCGTCTTCCATAGTGGCTGTGTCAATTTACATTCCCAACAACAGTGCAAGAGCTTGCCCTTTTCTCCACACCCTCTCCAGCATTTATTGTTTGTAGACTTTTTGATGAGGGCCATTCTGACTGGTGTGAGGTGATATCTCATTGTAGTTTTGATTTGCATTTCTCTAACAATGAGCGATGTTGAGCATCTTTTCATGTGTTTGTTAGCCATCTGTATGTCTTCTTTGAAGAAATGTCTGTTTAGGTCTTTTTCCCACTTTTTGATTGAGTTGTTTGTTTTTCTGGTATTGAGTTGTTTGAGCTGTTTATATACTTTGGAAATTAATCCTTTGTCAGTTGTTTCATTTGCTATTATTTTCTCCCATTCTGAGGGTTGTCTTTTCACTTTGCTTCTAGTTTCCTTTGCTGTGCAAAAGTTTTTAAGTTTAATCAGGTTCCACTTACTTACTTTAGTTTCTACTTTCATTACTCTAGGAGGTGAATAATAGAGGATCTTGCTTTAATTTATGTCATCGAGTGTTCTGCCTGTTTTCCTCTAAGAGTTTTATAGTTTCTGGTCTTACATTTAGGTCTTTAATCCATTTTGAGTTTATCTTTGTGTATGGTGTTTAGGAAGTGTTCTAATTTCATTCCTTTACATGTAGCTGTCCAGTTTTCCCAGCACCATTTATGGAAGAAGCTGTCTTTGCCCCATGGTATATTCTTGCCTCTTTTGTCAAAAATAAGGTATCCATAGGTGCATGGGCTTATCTCTGGGCTTTCTATCTTGTTCCATTGGTCTATATGTCTGTTTTTGTGCCAGTACCATACTGTCTTGATGACTGTAGCTTTGTATAACATGAAGTCAAGAAGGTTGATTCCTCCACTCCATTCTTCTTTCTCAAGACTGCTTTGGCTATTTGGGCTCTTTTGTGTTTCCATACGAATTGTGAAATTTTTTGTTCTAGTTCTGTGAAAAATGCCATTGGTAATTTGATAGAGATCACATTGAATCTGCAATTGCATTTGGTAGTATAGTCATTTTCACAATATTGATTCTTCCTATCCAGGAACATGGAATATCCCTCCATCCGTTTATGTCATCTTTGATTTCTTTCATTAGTGTCTTATAATTTTGTGTACAGTTCTTTCGTCTCCTTAGGTAAGTTTATTCCTAGATATTTAATTCTTTTTGTTGCAATGGTGAATGGGATTGATTCCTTAATTGCTGAGAAAGTAGTTTTTTAAACTGATAATTTCATCTCTGAAAGTGAAAGAAGCTATGAGATAAACTTGGCTAAATTCTTCTTAACAAAGAGAATTAAGTATTAATGAAAGTAACTGGAGCTTTAGTTGAACTAAATTATGTCTTGGAATTCAAATAGCCAGGAAAGAGGACACTGAACTTGTCAGGCACTTTCTATGAGAAAAGTAGAATCTAAGTAGTTCAAATAAAAGATGAGTATATTTCTGTTTTTTGAAACTCTAAAGAGGAATGGGCCTTCCCTGGTGGCTCAGATGGCAAAGCGTCTGCCTACAACCTGGGAAACCTAGGTTCGATCACTGAATTGGGAAGATCCTCTGGAGAAGGAAATGGCAACCCACTCCAATACTCTTGCCTGGAAAATCCCATGGAGGAGCCTGGTAGGCTATAGTCCATGGGGTCACAAAGAGTTGGACACAACTGAGCAACTTCACTTTTCTTTCTTAAGAGAATTGACTATAACTCACATGTGGCAGACATTTTTGAAAGGTTTAGTTTTTCATATTTAATGACAATTTCTCTCTCCCATGAAATGAATATGAAGATATACCTCGAGAAACTGTTTGCCTATACAAGGAACTCAATAATTCCATACCTACAAAGAATGTAGCAGTAAGTACAAGGCAGATTAGCAATGAAAGGCCAAGTGGAAGTTTATAATGACCTGATAAGAATATATCAAGAAGGTTAAATTTTAAAGACCTGTCAAATGTGCTAAAGACACCAAAGGCGTTTTTTACAAACTATATTCAGAGTAAGGCACTCTGACTAGGGAAGATGGTATAATATTAACTGATCAAAGGAAGGAAGAGAAAGAAAGAAAAAAGAAAAATAGAACCACTGAACTCTTATTATTTTTAACTTCTGTCTTTTCCAGCAGATAACAATTAGACTTCATAATGAAAGAGCAAAACATATAATAAGGGGCATAAGAAGCCCAAGATAAGTGAGATGTCAGTCCAAGATTTCCAATCCCAAGTGAATTATATTCCCCAGAGTCTCCCTTTGTCCACAGGATCATGTCTTTACTTCTGAACCTGACATGCAAGCACATCTACAATCTGACCCCCACTTTGTCAGTCTATATAAGTTACTCTTCTTAGTGGTAAGATTTGAGTTTCAAACTGGCTTAAGTTACAAAGAGGAAAAGATTATTTATTGTATGGCAGGATATGGAAATAAAGACAGAAGCTATGTAGCTGGACTTCCCAGGAGCCCAGGAAAAGCTCAGTGACTCAACCTGATGGGAAGAATAAGACATGTAGCATAGTCTCACCTCTAGAGATGAAAATTGGGATGTCACCCGAGACCAAGGAGAGTTTCAGCAGCCGTGTTACCTGGTCAGCTCAGTACAGGCTAACATCACCACCACTGTGATTCAGCTTCCCTTCTCTCCTCCTCTCTGCTCTCTGCTTTCACTTCTGCTCTGCAACAAGCTACCCAGAACCCTGTCTCTATGGTCCACATTCCCAGAAAATCCACCCAGCATGTTGCCCCTGTCCCTGTTCAGTAAGAGCTCCTAGACCAGGACACCTTGGAAGTCACTGGCTGCATATTGATGGGCTGCCCTTATGGGACAGGTTTTACCTCTGGTCTCATCAGCTGTGGCCAGACATGTGGCAGGTGGCATGGTGCCACCACAGTCACCCACTAGAAATCATTTCAGACTGCTCTCAGGAGGGGCCATGGGCATGGTTGGGTCCATTTCATGAGTCAAATTTGTTCATCAGTTTTCATTACAATCCCAAAGAACATAATGCCAAAGAATGTTCAAACTACTGCACAGTTGCATTCATTTTACATGCTAGCAAGATCATGCTCAAAATCATCCAAGCTTGGCTTCAACAGTACATAAACCAAGAACTTCCAGATGTACAAACTGGATTTAGAAAAGGCAGAGGAACCAGAGATCAAATTGCCAACATCTGTTGGATCATAGAAAAAGCAAGAGAATTCCAGAAAAACATCTGCTTCTACTTCATTGACTATGCTAAAACCTTTGACTGAATAGATCACAGTAAACTGTGGAAAATTCCTAAAGAGATGGAATACCAGACCACCTTATGTGCCTCCTGAGAAACCTGTATGCAGGTTAAGAAGCAGCAGTTAGAACCTGACATGGAACAACAAACTGGTTCCAAATTGGGAAAGGAGTACATCAAGGCTGTACATTGTCACCCTGCTTATTTAACTTGTATGCAGAGTACATCATGCAAAATGCTGGTCTGGATGAATCACAAACTGGAATCAAGATTGCCGGGAGAAATATCAATAACCTCAGATAAGCAGATGACACCACCCCCTTATGGCAGAAAGTGAAGAGGAACTAAAGAGCCTCTTGATGAAGGTGAAAGAGACAATGAAAAAGCTTGCTTAAAATGAGACATTCAAAAAACAAAGATCATGGCATCTGGTCCCATCACTTCATAGCAAATAGATGGGGAGACAAATGGAAACAGTGAAAGGCTATTTTCTTGGGCTCCAAAATCACTGTAGATGGTGACTGCATCTGTGAAATTAAAAGACGCTTGCTCTTTGGGAGAAAAGCTATGACAAACCTAGACAACATATTAAAAAGCAGAGTCATTACTTTACCAACAAAGGTCCGTGTAATCAAAGCTATGGTTTTTCCAGTAGTCATGCATGCGTGTGAGAGTTGGATCATAAAGAAGGGTGAGCACTGAAGAATTAATGCTTTTGAACTGTGGTGTTGGAGAAGACTCTCATTGAGAGTCCCCTGGACTGCAGGGAGAGCAAACCAGTCAACCCTAAAGGAAATCAGTCCTGAATGTTCATTGAAAGGACTGATACTGAAGCTGAAGCTCCAATACTTTGGCCACCTGATGTGAAGAGCCAACTCATTAGAAAAGACCCTGATGCTGGGAAATATTGAGGGTAGGAAGAGAAGGGGATGATAGAGGACAAGATGGTTGGGTGGCATCACTGACTCAGTGGACATGAGTTTGAGCAAGCTCCAGGAGATGGTGAAGGACAGGGAAGCCTGAGGTCCATGGAGTCACAAAGAGTGGACATGACTGAGTGACTGAACAATTCTTCCCCATGTAAGCCTTCAACTCTTGCTGGTCTAGCCCTGCTCACCTCTCAGCACAGTATTTGCCCACTCACCCATTTCCCCAACATTTATGTTATACCTACTAAACATTGCTGATACGAATGAGTAAGATATCACATTTTTCTCTTAGAAACATATGGTCTAATGAAGGAGACACATAAATGACTCACTGAAGTAGCAGCATGTGTGTGGTACCGTGTGAACACTGGGAAGGGCAATCCCCCACTCAGCTTGTAGGGAGGGGAGAAGGGACATTTAGATAAAAACAGGGGTGAGGAGGAGCCACTGATTGCAGGAGGGGCAGGCGAAGGTCAACATGACTGGAGTTTAGAAGCCACAGAGAGCTGTGGTCACACAGACAGGTGAGGCCACGTGAGGAAGGCCTTGTCTATGCTGCTCATTTCACTGTCTGTTTGGTTTCCCGGGTTCCACATGTACCTGGAATGCTCTTGCTCACATGCCATTCTCCTTGTTGACGCTGAAATCAGTTTTGATGTTTCAGGATATAATTTCCTCTGCTATAGCTGCTCTGGTAGGACTGTTGCTACCAATAGGCTATAAAGCCCCATCTCATGCTCAAGTCTCCGTACCAATAGCAGAGAATAGGTATATATTTCCAACGCTTTTATATAAAGATAGATTTCTTGATTATAGCTACAAAATCTGTTTTAAGTTTAAAAAAAAAAAAAACACCTAAGAAAAATTGTTTTCCAGGGGGAAAACCCCAAATGCAATGATATGTAAGTCCTTGGGGGACTTTCCTGGTGGTCCAGTGGCTAAGACTCTGTGTTCCTAATGCACGGTTTGGTCCCTGGTCAGGGAACTAGATCTCACATGCTGCAGCTAAGACCCAGTGTAGCCAAATAAATCAAGTTTTTTAAAAGTCCTTGGAATACCAGGTATCTTTTATTGACTGATTCTCAGTGCTGCTGTTGTTTGCCTTTTCATGGTTAAGGAGGTGTTTCTCCTGTCCTCATACCCACCTTATTTCCTTCACACTAAAGCTCTCTGGCCCCTTGTCTCCCAGCCCTAGGAACCAGCCTGCTGCACTGAGACAGGAGAGGCTCAGACGTGTTCAATGAGTTGCTGGAGAGCGGGAGCACTGGCCGTGTGGTGGCCAAGTTCTCTTCTTGCCTTTCCAACCAGAAGCTGCCTCTGGCATTTCTTGAGAGGATCAGTCTCTCATGGGAGGAGGGGCTGTAGATGAGCCTGGAGAGGCCAGGGTGATGGTGGTGGCATAAGGAACGAAAGGCCCTTCTGTCTGTTCCACTGTTGCTCCAGTGATTTTCTGTCTGCTTCTCTCAGTTATATGGATTGTAGCATGGTCCAAATTTTGGATCTACTTTCCCCCTGTCTGAAAGAAAAAAGATGATTTTTCAGAATAATATTTAAATACTCTTCCTTTCTCTTAAAATCTATCAGACTTTACTAATAGACTTTAGAGTTTCAAAACGTAAACTTAGGATAAAAGATGAGCAAGTGTTTGCTTGTTTGGACAGCCCTTCCATTTCTATATCTTAACGCACATAGACCCCACCTCCCCTATGAGACCTGTCCTGCCTCTGCCAGCCCACCTTTTTTTTTTTTTTTCCTTTTTTAAAATCACTGCAGTGTTAACTATGTGTACTTTACATTTTGGCATTCAGTTACATAATGCCCTGAGTTATTTAACTGCTCTGGGTGAAAGTCTTGTCCTTCTAGGGATAAAGACTGTTGGGAAGAAATGAGTATCTCTTTTTCTTCTCTTGTCTACCCCCCAAATCAGTTCCCACAGCCCTCTGCACATTGGTGTGTTCAGGGTAGGTGTTGAACACACTCTTGTTAGAAATGAAATTAACTCAGTATATGCCATGGTTCCACCTTACTAGCCCTGTGATGGATACTAGCTTTGTTCACTCTTCTCTCTCTAAAGGAAACTAAAGATAAGATCCTGGTGGTGAACAAGACAGAGTTTACTCTTAAATCTGCTAGCTAGATTTCTTCAGATTCTGGCTGTACCAACTCACTTGATATTTAGAAAGCCTTCTTCAAGCCAGTGCAATGAAGGGAGAAAACTAGCAACTATAGACAATAGGCAAATACACTCTATCTCTTACAGGTTGTATGAACTTGGACAAGCCCTAAGCCTCTCTAAGCCTCAGCTTTTTTCATATGTGACTCAATAAGACCTACCCTGCCTCCCTCCACCTGCCTTCTAGGGATGCTTTAAAACTCAAACAAGCCTCTGATGTGACATTAGCATACTCTGTAAACCAATAAAGTTATATATTAACATCAGAGATTCTTACGTCAGTAATCATACTGGCTAACGTTTATTGCTTACTGAGCTCTTATTTTGAGCATTGTTTTCAGACCCATCCTGCATTGTCAACTCATGTAATGCTCACAACAATGTTCTGATGTAAAAACTATTATCCCTATTTTGCAGATGAAGGAACTGAGGCACAGAGCGTTTCAATAGCTACCCAGGACCCAGTGATAGCACTGGGATACAAATCCAGGCAGCCTGGCTCTGAGGTCTCTATGGCTGCTGTGAAGAAGGAAAGAGGGATGGGGTGATGGGTTGTGAGAGTAAAGGTCAGCTAGTAACTTATGACCATCTTTTGGGGCAGCAAACAAAGGAGAAGGTGAAGCTTCTGATTCAGCTGGCTGATAGCTTTGTGGAAAAAGGTCACATTCATGCCACAGAGATCAGGAAATGGGTGACCACAGTGGACAAGCATTACAGAGACTTCTCATTGAGGATGGGAAAATACCGGTACTCCCTGGAGAAAGCCCTAGGAGTCAACACAGAGGTAGGTATGGGGGTTCCCAGGTGGGACATCTTCCTTTCCCTCTCCCTCAGTACTGCCACTCCTCACTGTGGAAGGAAGCTGGGATTGCAGAGGAATCTTCCTGAGCTGTTGACACCTAGAGCTCTTGCCTTGTGTGGTTTTTCTCCTGGTTGGGCTGGATCTTGCTGGTACTTCCAACTCCCCACAACTGGTACTGTGTATATTGTAAAATTGGCTGGCCAGGAGTGGGGCCTATGGCTACAGAACAGAGTTTTTCTATGTATAGAGTTAACTGTTGACTGTAAGGATTAAACTCCTTATCTTGGCTTCATCAGTACTGTCTTCCACCCAATTATGTTGACCAGCAAATGATTAGAGTCCTCAGTATGTATAATAGTGCTCTTTTAAGAATAAGGGATGCAATTTGTGTAAAGTCTATTTGACATTTCAACTGAAAAGAGACACTCTTTGCCAGGAAGCAAAGAAGACTGACTTTTTAATCTCTTCTTTATAATAAGGGTCAGTAACCTATGAATTAAGAGCTAAATACAGGGTGGCAATTTAATCCTAGGGTTTCTAGTTCTTAAATCTTTAAATAGGCTCATACTCTGAAACAGAGAATAAAGTGGTCAAACCACTAAAATTGGGGGAATTAACGTCTCCCCCAGGCTTTAACCTATGAACTTTTTTTCCGAGAGGTTTTCATCCTATATAAATACCAGACAGTGGTTGAAGTAAGCAGGAATGGGCAATTAGAAAGTTCAGTAATCGTTCTGTCATTTAGCTTTCTATTTCCAGAAATAGAAAGCTATTTCCAGTTTGTTTAAATAAAAATATTTACTTTTATTACTTCCCCTTGACAAATGGAAGTTTTCTTCTGTATTTATGCATTTCTGTTTCACATCTGTTTTAATGGTTAATAATCAACCTTGGACCAGTGTGTGTGTGGAGATCTAAACAGAGCAAAGTCCTTGGGGAAATATGAGACTAATTATCAAATGTGTTCATTCTTTTCCTTTGTTGTAGATATTAGTCCTGAACACTTGACTTGAACATTTTATATTTTTCTTATTTGAAAAAACATTATGAAGAATTTTTTGAAGAATTATGAAGAAGAGTGCTTGTGGGTGGCAGTTGGTGGGATTCCCCATCTTCTTATCCTTCTCCATTATATCCTTCTCTGTTCTTCCTGTCCCTTGCCTCCCCTAACTCTGATGAGTTGCTTTCCAGAACATCTCCAAGGTGACCTCTGTGATCTGTTGTGTATAGGATAACAAGGACCTGGAGCTGGACATCATCCCAGCAAGCCTTTCAGATCGTGAGGTCAAGCTCCGGGATGCCAACCATGAGGTCAATGAAGAGAAGCGGAAATCAGCCCGGAAAAAAGAGTATGTTTGTGTGTGCATGTGGGCAGGGGTTGGGGGCAGTTTCTGCTTGACTGGCAGGTTCCTCATGGCTGTGCTTGGTTTTCACTGCCACCCATCACTTTAGACTAGCTGATGTGTCCTCATGACCACCTACAGAGGTTGGGATGGACAGACGGGATGTTTCCACCCACATTTCACGCTAACCAAGAACTGTAGGGCATTGGAGAGAAGAAACAATGAACTAAGTCAACTTTACAAACCAGGTCTTGCCACTCTGCTTCCTTAACAGCGGTGTTACAAAGTTACATATAGCCAGAGATAAGCGCACACTTTATGAAGAGCATTTTGACAGAGTCCTTTCAGGTAATGCTGGAAAAAAAGTGTGTTCTAAGATTAAGAAGTCTTCTGTAGTTGATTTTATCAAAATAAAGTAGGACCACGGGTCCCTTAGAGCTGAAGAAATTCAAGGTAGTCTGTGAAGTCAGAGCTTGTGTTTTATCTGGGAGTGTGGTCATTTGTTTGGGCTGCTGTAACAAAGTATGATGAAGTAGATGCTTTTAACAACAGGAATGTATGGTCTTACAGTTCTGGAGGCGAGAAGTCTGAGAGTACAATATTGTCTGGGTTGGCTCCTTCTGAGGGTTGGGAGGGCAGCCTCTGCTCCAGGCCATTCTCCTGCCATGTCGATGGCTGTCTTCACATGCACATGGCATCCTCTCTGAACACAGGCCTGTGTCCAGATTCCCCCCCCCAACTTTTAGGGATACCAGTCATTTTGGAATGGGAGCCCAGCCTACGCCAGTATGACCTCATCTTAACTAACTGCATCTGCAATGACTCTATTTCTGAATAAGTACCACATCCTAGGGTACCTGGAGTTGGGACACAACATATGCATTTTAGGGGAGACACAATTCAACCCATAACAGGGAGGAAAATGAGGAGACAGTGTGAGGGCATATCTTCCTGCTGGGCTCTCTCTGGGACTCCAAATCGCCAGAGGATGGTAAAGGTGGATGGAAAGTAAAAGAAAATGGGGTAGACGGTAGTGAAGCTATATTATGAAGAAAAACAGGGAAAACTGTAGGAAGTAGGAGGAGAAAAAAAGGAGAAGATAGAAGCTTGCCAGAATCCAAGGCAGTAAAATCAAAGACAGCTTTTCAAAGCACGTGGGATTATGTTCCTTCTGATCTTCCTTCTTTCCTTGTTTACCAAGCACTTACAGTGTTCTAGGAACTTTGCTTACATGAGCTTGTTTAATCCTTGCAGCAGCCCTTTGTGATCAGCTGTGTACAATTGAGTAGTCTGGGGCTTAGAGAAGCAAGACCTGCCTCTAGGAAACAGCAGTCATGATTCAGTTCCTGTTTGCCTGACTTCAAAGCTCATGGACTTTCCATCTACCAATAGAGCAAGAATAGTAAGAGTATAGCTTATTAACTCCTCCAAAAGGAGATTTTTATACTTCAATGGAAAGGCCACTGCTAGAACAATGTATTGCTTTAAAAAAAAAAATACCATGACGATAAAGGTCCAGGACAAGATGCTTCTTATTTTAACATTTCTTGTGAAATTTCCAACAGGGAACACTCTGTGGATAATCTTTCTCTGAATTTTTATCTGATGTGACACATTGTAAATAGAAATTTTCATTATAAAGTACCATGCAAACAGTGACATAGATAATCTAAAATAAATGTATAAAAATATACTTTGTGCTAAATCAGATACTATTGCACATCACATACCAGCTAGAAAGGACCTTTTATAATACAACTTTGTGAAAGACGTGGGTACACTACAGTGAAGCCTCACGTCATTAAATTTAATGTCTGCCTGGGTGCAATGTGTTGTTTAGGAGTCCAGGGAGAAAGGAGCCCTCCTCTTGCAAATGTGTGGCACAGGCTTCTCTTTTGGGGAGAGTGAAGAGCAGTCACTTGACACTGTTAGCGTGTGCTGTGGCTGGGATCACCCACTCAGCCTCAGGCACAGTAGTTTGCAATGTAAAATAGTCCCTTTGGAGGCCAGAGGTCAGCATACTATGGCCTATAGGCCACCTGTTTTGTATAGGTTATAAACTAAAAATTATTTTCTACATTTTTAAATGGTGAAAACTATCAAAACAAGAATATTTTGTTACATAAAAATTAGATGAAATTATTTTCTGTTCATAAATAATTTTATTGGAACACAGCCAGACATTTCTTTTTAACATATGCCTGTGGCTTCTTTCACATCCAACAGCAAAACTGAGTGCTTGTGACAGACTGAAGGACCCACAAGCAGTTACTCTCTGGTTCATTACAGAAAAGAGTTTGCTAACCTTTCTGATGTTTAAACCTGGTTTAACCTGTGAAACTGTGAACCATTTTGGTGTAAGTCAGCAATTCTACTGAGCAGGAAGCAGCATTCTGGGAGCTACAGTAAGAGAAATGTAGGAAGCTGAATTGGTGTCTAGTTGGTGAGAATGAGTGTGAGTGGTGCTGCATGCTTGTGCCCACACACACATGTGCAACTGAGAGCACACAAATATCAGCACAGAATCACAACCTGGTAGAACTGGTGCAGAAAGGAAGGGGTAAGTGTGGAACTTGCTGAGCACAAGCTTACTGAAGGGACACAGAGCAAGTGATCAGAGTGAGAGTGACTCAGAGGAAGAGATTTATGTTAGTAAATTAGAAATATAGGACACTCAAGAATGTGATAAATGCTTGGGTGGGGGCAGTGAAGTTTGAAAAAAGGGATGCATTACCTCTCTAACCAACTGAAAGCCCATTTGTTTCCTTCTAGATTCATTATGGCAGAATTGCTCCAGACAGAGAAGGCTTATGTGAGGGACTTACACGAGTGCTTAGAGGTAAGTCTTATGGTCATCAGTTCTCAGCTGTGTTAGAAAATGGTGTCCTTGCCACATCTGGTACTGGAGAGGAGCTCAGTACTCTGTCTTATCCGAGCTTGAAGAATGAAAAACCAGCCAGAGGACATCTTTCCCCAAGTCAGTAATAATTGCATGAGAGTTAAACGTGCTTTGGAAAACAAACTTTTCTAAAATTGGAACTAGACCCAATAAAAGAAAGCATGTAAGGAAAATGAATTCAAAATAAAATCCATGACACAGTCAATGAACTTAAATCTGAAAATCTGCGTCTCCCCCCTGACGCACAGTCAAACTCAAAACATATTTAATAAATAAAAGTATGGAATTTGTGCTGTTGCTAGGATGAATTTCCTTAACAGCAGATCAAGATAATAGAACATTCAGGTTTTCTTTCTTTTCATTCTGCTTATTTACCATCTCACTTTTTAAGCTCTACATGCAGCCCTAGTCTGACCTTTACCCCACAAGTTTTTAAAGCATATTTGTTTTGTATGTATTTCACATGGCAGTGCTTGCCAATGATGGAACTGTTGCTGTCTTACAGACCTACCTGTGGGAAATGACCAGTGGTGTGGAGGAGATCCCCCCTGGGATCCTTAATAAGGAGCATATCATCTTTGGCAACATCCAGGAGATCTACGATTTTCATAACAAGTAGGTTGGTGGAGGGTTTCAATGGAGTACACTTACGGCCGTAAATACCCAACAACAAGGCTTCCCAACAAGTGGACCAAAGTTGACTGGGAATTCTCTCCTGGTAAAGTAGTGCCTGTTAAATCTCTAAGTCAATGTCTGTCAGACTTCTTTCTCACTCACCCCTCTTTCTCCACAGTGGTCCAAAATTCCTAATGGAGGGTGAAGTCAAATGTTCGACAGTGTCCTAACCTAACTGCCAGTATCCCCTGACCGAATCAAAATGATAGGCGGGCTTGAGAAAGTAAAAGTAACTTCTCTTTATTAAAACTCTGGGTAATCCTGACATTAGAATTCATCTGAGGTTAACCATCCTACTTTGCAGGCCTTAGGTTTCAAGTTCCACTGATGTTTTCTTTTGACCTAAATATTCCCTCCATCCCTAACTACCTCATCATCCCCACCCTCAACCAAAACAACAGACAGATTGATAGATACCTAATCAAATTATCTAATAGAATATATTTCTTGACAGTTTATAGGGGAGAACATCAATTAATCCTCTATGTTTTGTTGAAATAAGTAGAATCATAGAGCCCTAAAACCTCACAACTCACTTCTTCCAGCTCCCAATCTGATTTAAACATCTTTTCCATAGCATACTAAACATATTCAGTTGTTAACAAAGGGTCAGCAAGAACACTGGTTGGTTAGATTACATATCCACCTATGGAAATAACTCAGTTTCCAATGTACAGATGGAGGAAACCTTGAGAAATAATGTTGACAAAAAGTCCTAGAGCTCTCTCAGGACCCTGTTGCAAAGAAGGGCTAACGTAGAGGTTCAGAGTTGTAGAATACAGTATAGAGGAAGTCTGAGGGTCAGGCTAGACAAGGCTTTGACTCAATGAAGTGGTCATACTGGAGATGAAACTGCAAGTGCACCAGGGTGGCAATCCCCCTGAGGCAAGACTCTAGAACGGCACTGTGCCTTAAGAGCCGTCAGTAGGGTGGGAATGTTTTGTGTCTGTGATGTCCAATACCGCAGCCACTGGTTATGTGTGCTCAGTGAACACATGATGTGTGATTAGTGCTACTGAGAACTGCATTTTCAACTTTGTTTAATAAGTATAGGTGACAAGTGGCTAATATATGGCACCGCCCAGCTCTAGAGAATGAGACCTCATTCTTAAGATGACCAAAGGCAAGTGTGTGTGTTCAGTTGCTCAGCAGTGTCTGACTCTTTGCAACTCCATGGACTGTAGCCCACCAGGCTCCTCTGTCCATGGAATTTTCTAGGCAAGAATACTGGAATGAGTTGCCATTTCCTCCTCCAGGGGATCTTCCCAACCCATGGATCAAACATGCATTTCCTGCACTGCAGGCTGATTCTTACTGAGCCACCTGGCAAGTAATAGTTGGATATAAAAGGATGCTGAGCCCTAAAAAATCTAAAAAGCGGGTGAAGAGGCACTCCTCTCGTCAACACCTGATGATTAATCCCCTGTAAAGTCATCAAATGACATTAGTTTAAAGAATATGTAGCTCCCCTGTCAGATTATGAAAGCAGTAAGCTCCAGGGTGAAAATACCTTTTGACTTTCTGGAGTACTTGATAGAAGTTCCTAGTCTTTTTTTTAAATCCAAATCTTTATACTCTCTATATGTTTTGTCTGGAAATCTCCAGTGACAGCAATACTTTCTCCTCATGTCTATTTAATAAGATCCCAATAAAGCCATTCTTGACCACTGACCCCACATTCCATCATCTGAGCTCAGTTGAGTATTATCCCATCTCCCTAGATATTTGGGAAGATATCAGCCTAGAAAGCAGTTAAGTCATGTTATTTTTCTTATCTGATTTATGATCTCTGGGATTTAGTCAGAAGTCTCACTTTGCTCATATTCTTACTAAATTGGCAAGGTGTAGGAATATAGAGATCACTATATGCACTTCCTGTGAGCCTTGTTTTTGCCAAATCAGTGTATAAGGAGAAAGACTCTTTATTTCAAAATTGACCAATTGTAACACAACATCTGGGCTTCCCTGATGGCTCAGCGTTGAAAGGATCCACTTGCCATACAGGAGACATGAGTTCAATCCCTGGGTTGGAAAGATCCCCTGGAGAAGGACATGGCAACCCACTCCAGTATTGTTGCCTGGGAGATCCCATGGACAGATGAGCCTGGTGGGCTACGGTCCCTGGGGTCATAAAGAGTTGGACACAATTTAACAACTAAATAACAGCAGAATATCTAGCATAACCTTGCCTTATTATGGTTTAAAGGTATCAATCCAGTAAATCAAGGCAAGTGGTTTGGTAGTCTATTTAAAAAGTAGCTGAAGATCTACCTACCAGTTACAAAATAGAGTTCTAAGAACTCCATAAAATAGAAAAGTCAAGTTAAGCCATAGGAATATTGCATTTTGTAGAGGAATAAATTCAGTGATTAAGAACACAGCTACCCAAAAAACATTACCTATTTATAACATTATAAGAAACAAGAAGAAAATAAAAACCAGCCTCTGAGCAACCAAAAGAAATATCACAAAGATAAAGTTCTTATCTTTCCAGAGGAACTCCTTCTTGTCTTCCACAGGTGAAGTAAAGTGAAGTCGCTCAGTCATTTCCGACTCTTTGCGACCCCATGGACTGTAGCCTACCAGGTTCCTCCATCCATGGGATTTTCCAGGCAACCCTCTCTATTTCTTGGTTAGATTGTTTCCAAGCCCATAGCAATTTAGAAGCAGCAAATAAGAATCAAGAATTGGAGCAAGTAGCTTGATATCAGTACCTGACAGGAAAGAAAGATAAACTTCCAAAAAAGAGTCAAAAGAACCCAAAAGATCAAGGTAGTCAAGAGCTATTCTCCATTGGTGCAGATGATCCTATGTTCCAACATAACCCAATATAGAGCCCAACAGAGCCACTGTATTATGATACAGCATAATAATATGTTATTATATTAATAATAACTAATAATGAATCATTGGCATATCCTGCATGAAAAAGCAAGGAACTTGTAATGCATTTAGAAAGCTATCCACAAAATATGTTTTAAATAGTCCACGATTTAGGGGAACATGCAAAAAAATCAAGCTGTT
Source organism: Cervus canadensis (assembly GCF_019320065.1). Lineage (NCBI taxonomy): Eukaryota > Metazoa > Chordata > Mammalia > Artiodactyla > Cervidae > Cervus > Cervus canadensis. Next base: position 45,351,259 of record NC_057392.1, read on the forward strand.
TATTAATTTCTAGGATCTAGAGGACTTAAGACTTTATTTACTCTACTCATAATATGTGCTTTCTTTTCATGTCATACAAAATTTGACTAATGTAGAAAGTATAACCCTCTGAAATCTCTAACGAGTAATATTAAAAATGGCAATTAAGCCAACTTTGGAAATGCAGAAATTGTGAACTCCATAAGAGGTCATGTCTTTCACTGCATAACCCCAATACTTGGCACACGATAAACATTAAGTAAGTATTTGTTGCGTGGATGAATGGATGGATGGGCTAAAAATAGAATTAAAATTTGCAGACTTATGGCTAATGCCATTCAAGTCATAATTCACTCTTTTGTTTATGAAAATCTCAAGATAACGGAAAATCATTATTTTTCTTCATCACTGTCAGAACCTTCTAGACAAGCAAAACATTTGCATGTCTAAATGAAGGAGTTTTCTGGTTACTTCTTATTGGGAAGACCAGGCAATTGTCCAAACTCTAGTTTCCTCTTCAGGAATACTTTTCTGAAATGGTCACTTTTTAACCTAAACATATCAAAAGGTTCTTTTTAACCCCAGTTGCTTGCATCTTTTCAAATTTATAATTAAGTGCTATCTGACAGAGAAACAGACTCCTGTGATTTCTAGTGCATAGCTCAGGTTCTGTGCTTCTTCTCCAGAGAGAGAGTGAGGGAAAGAGATTGGGAGGGAGGAAGACTGGGGACAGAGACTGAGAGGCAGAGGGACTGAGATGGACCCTGCCTGCATAACCACATCAGCTGAGGCACTAGGAAATTAGTGTCTAGACCAAAGGTGAATATATTAAATAACTCAGCTAGTTAATATTGATCCTTTTAAATGATGTCACTTTGAAAAATGACAGTCAAGATTGGTTTTGTGTGTGTGTGACCTTTCTGTAGGAGCTTTATCTCTATAGGTATTGAATGGAGAAGTTCCCAAGTACCAAAATTTCTGTAAAGAAGAACAATTCATATATGTAGAATTTAATAGTTACAAGTAGTGATGTTAACACAAATTGGAGGTTTAAGTGGAGTGATACTTGGTTTTTACCTTCTGGTCTCCCTATGTTGATACTGCATCTCATATCTATAGAACTAAATATAAAGATCATGGCACTTACCTACTCAAAACCTAGATCTATTTTTTGCATTTTGTTAAGCATTCTGGGAGTACTCAGGAAAGGTAATAAATGCCATAAATAGATCTCCCCAATGGTGATGGTTTTGTTAATGCTCTTTCCCCACTTTGACTGGCCTACAGCTTGTAATGTGGGAAAATCATTCATTTTCAGTTTGCCTTGTATTTGATTTTCAGCTTCGGTAAGGACAGCAGTTTGTTTAAAATGCTCATCTCCTTTGGTTAAATCTGAACTTACTTTTTTCCCTTTCAGTTTTTGGAGATATGGCTATATGTGAGTCTGGGCAATAACATTTTTATAAAATCTCTGTTGTCAGGGATCAGAAGGTCTTCCTGAGCATCAAGCAAAATCATCTCCACTGACAGATAAGGGCCCTGAGACCCAGAGAGGGCCCAGTGACTTGCACACTTTGTGACATTTCCCCATTGACCAGTTAGGCATAGATTCCAGGGGCTGGGGCAATCCCTTTCTCTCCGTAAACCACGGCTGGCAGTGCCAAGTCTGGTTGCTTTGATTCATATCTAACCAGTTTCAATGTACATCCTCAAATCTCAGGAACACTTCAACCCATTTCTTCCATAGGTGTGTCATCCAGGTCACACACCCTTACAATAATGGCCTGAAATGAAGAGGTTTGGGAGTGAGTCTCAATCCTGGGTCAAGGATGGGGGAAGATGCAGACGTCACACTCCCAGTTGGACTGTGTCTTGTCACGTCTGCTCCTGTGAGACTGAGGCATAAAGAGGGGCAAGGTGGTGGGTGGAGGTGGTGCAAGGCAGAAATGGTGGTGACAGGAGCATGAAGGGAGGGAGGAGAGACAGAGTGAGTGGGAGAGTGGGGTAAAACGCCTGGGTAGAGGAGAAGTGAGGACAGTGGATAACAAGGGAAAAGAAGAGATGGGGAGAAGAGAAGGAAAAGAAGGGAGAGAGGGAGGGAGAGAGATGGATTAAAAAAAGAGCTAGACCTCCCTGTCTCCTACTGCAGGCAGGAGAGTCAGTAAAATGTTTTTCAAACATTTTGTATTATGAACCAAAGAAAAATTATATAACCTGTCCTGATATGCACATGCTTTATATATTATAAATAATAGGAAAATTAAATCCTGAAAAATAATAACGTCACCATGTGTGATGCACTCTGATATTTTGGATTAGGTTCTGTTTTCCTTCCTCTTTAACGCCGGTTTCCACCCTCTAAATTGATTTTACAACCCCTTGAAATGCAGAGGGTGGATCTGTAGCTACAAGGTGAGGAGCTCGCTCCCCCAAGTGGAAAGAAAAGGGATGTGCAGGCCACAGCCTCATCTGAAGGCCTCTCTTCCAGGCTGTAGCTGCTTTCGCTGCTTTGCCTCTCCTACTCCCTCCGATACTCACACACCTTGTTTGTATTCTCTGCTTTCTGTGCTTCTTTCCCACTCCAGCAAAATCTTGTTCTATTCTACACCCTTGTTACATAGAAACTGGAACTTGCAAAGGTTTGTGACCTACTCAAACCGATTAGTAACACAGCCAAAGAATCCAAGTCTTCATAACTCCCTATTTAGTCACACTGTCACTTTAATATTAAAATATCAAGCAGAGAGGAAGGGGAGTGTGTTTTTTCTTGGGCCCTAAATTTATACTCTGAGAGATAACTGCAAGCCTTACACACTTATCAGTAGGGCCTTAAAAAATTATAGCTGCGATTTTGTTGCTGTTTTTTTTTTTTTTCCAGTGCTAGTTTTATAAATATGGGGGAGTACCCAAAGCAAAACAAAGTCTAAACATTCATTTTGGTGTGTCAAAGTCATGTTCATTTCAGTTGTACACACGAACTTCTTGGTGTCCATGCCTAGCTACTAAACAGCCTGTCAATGGCCTATGAATAACATTAAATGTAAGATTAGTTGTTTATATTTTACTTTAACATTAAATTTATGTTTGTGCAGTACTTTTTGATTCATCTAATCACAAAAGTCAAATTTAGGAAATATTAGCAAAACATATTCAACAGGTAGCACTGCAGCGAGGTAAGCTGCTGCTTGAGGTTGAAGGTGAGGGGGGCGGTATACTGAGTAAGAGTCCAGTCCTGCGCACCTTTCCTCTCCACCTCTAACCTCAGCAGAAGTTTCTGCTGTGAAGTAAAGAGACAGCGCCTGGTGATTGTCAGGGCTCAGCCCAGGTGGTCAGACTGTGCTGCGTGAAGACTTCTGTGAACCATCCGGCGCCTTCCCTGAGTGCACACAACTCCCCAGTGGTTTAACAGCTGCTCGGTGTGCTACCCAGCCGTCCTGGCCCGCAGTCCAGAACCTCTTCCATGCTGGGCTCTGGACCTATCTGGTCACTAATGGGTCCCTTAGAAATGATCTCTAGCTCCTCTGGTATGCAAAAGCATTGATAAGGGGCAGTGTCCTGGGCTGCCTGCAAAGAAGCCTGCTACCTCTCTCCCCAGCCTGCCTCCAGCTTTGTTTACGTCTCCTCCTCACTGTTCTACTTTTCTCTTGTTACCACTATGCCCCTGCTTCATTCCCCTTCTCAACAACAAGTGTGCATGCCCATGCCTGAGAGCATGCACAAACAAGGCCATCACATGTATTCCCTTTTAAATTCAAGCTGCACCCTTGATATGAAGGTCCTCAGTGAAGGACACACTTCTCTAGAAGCAGTAAGACTATAGACCAAATTACCTTTGGCAAAAACAACAGTTTCAGAATGACTCAGGGTGCCTTCGGAATGGTACTGTTTTCATAATGCTTAATGACAAAGCTCACAAAGTTTTTCTGTCAATAATGCTAGTGGCTTTATTTTCCAGGATCCCATCCAAAGCCGGAGCGAAGCATTTTCCTCATAAAGTAACTGCATAATGTATTGCATCATAATAATTTGATAGAGTAATAACACTGCTATCTTGACATTTCTTTTTTATTGAAGTGTAGTTGTTGTACACTGTCAAGTGTGATGTGCTGTGCTTAGTCGCTCAGTCATGTCTGACTCTGCGACCCCATGGACCGTAGCCCACCAGGCTCCTCTGTCCATGGGGATTCTCTAGGCAAAAATACTGAACTGGGTTGCCATGCCCTCCTCCAGGGCATCTTCCCAACCCAGGTACTGAACTGAGGTCTCCCACATTGCAGGTGGATTCTTTACCATTTGAGCCACCAGGGAAGCCCCACTATGTACAACACAGGTGTACAATAGAGTGATTCACAGTTTTAAAGGTTATACTCCATTTATCAGTATTATAAAATATTGACTGTATCCCTCGTGTTATACAGTATATCCTTGTAGCTTGTTTTGTTTTATCCCTGATAGTTGTAACTTTTAATCCCATACCCCTGTATTGCCCCTCCCACTTCTCTCTCTCCACTGGTAACGATTAGTTTGTTCTCTGTATCTGTGAGTGTGCTTCTTTTTTGTTATATTCATAAGTTTGTTGTATTTTTTAAATTCTGTAAAGAAGTGATATCATACAGTATTTGAATCTTGACATTTCTTTAAAAGTTTTACTCATTTCTGAAAGAACCCCAGATATTCACACAAGCACTTAAACTTCTTGCTTTGCTCATTCTCCCATGATTTATTACACATAATTATTGAAGTGGTAAGGACCAAGATGTTGCTATAGAACAGCTGAGGAGGAATGTCCCATCCTTTGTGAAAAGTGTTGTGACTTCTTGTGCTTTAATTTAAACTCATCACGTCTATTTGAAGTAGGTAGAATTATACTGATCAAGTGTACATGACCTATCATCTTCATAAATTTCAAATTAAAAAGCAAAATAGAGTTTGATACTGCTACTGGTCTTCAACAATTACTTGAGATGGTATTGCACAACTTACTCAAAGTTATGAATTGATATACCCATCACAGGATAGCTTGTTTAATTCCTACCTTTTTTAAAAAAAAATTAAACCATATAGAGTGGATGTAGGATCTGCCAGCTGGAAGCACACTGGAAAGGGCAGTCAGTTCAGTCGCTCAGTTGTGTCCGACTCTTGGCAACCCCATGGACTGCAGCACGCCAGGCTTCCTGTCCATCACCAACTCCCAGAGCTTACTCAAACTCATGTCCATAGAGTCGGTGATGCCATCCAACCATCTCATCCTCTGTCGCCCCCTTCTCCTCCCGCCTTCAATCTTTCCCAGCATCAGGGTCTTTTCCAGTTAGTCAGTTCTTCACATCAGGTGGCCAAAGTGTTGGAGTTTCAGCTTCAGCATCAGTCCTTCCAATGAATATTCAGGACTGATTTCCTTTAGGATTGACTGGTTGGATCTCCTTGCAGTCCAAGGGACTCTCAAGAGTCTTTTCCAACACGACAGTTCAAAAGCATCAATTCTTCAGCGCTCAGCCTTCTTTATAGTCCAACTCTCACATCCATACATGACTACTGGAAAAACCATAGCTTTGACTAGATGGACATTTGTTGGCAAAGTAATGTCTCTGCTTTTTAATATACTGTCTAGGTTGGTCATGGCTTTCCTTCCAAGTAGCAAGCATCTTTTAATTTCATGACTGCAGTTCACCATCTGCAGTGATTTTGGAGCCCCCAAAAATTGCTTTCAAAAGCTGATCTATAGACCGGATGCATTAAAATCACCCAGGGAATTTTGCTAAATGGTACAGATGCTCAGATCCTAACCCCAGAGGACAGTGCACAGGCAGGAGTAGGGATCTCTAAGTGTTCCTGAGACAAAGTCTGATACTTCCCCCAAAAGTGTTCCACTTGCAGAGAAGTTTGGGAAGCACTGCACACTCTACTTACTTCAGAGATATAATGTACCTCATCATATTATAGGATTTTGAAAGTCCTTTCATAAACAAACCAGTTTAACCCAGAATTTCCAAGCTTAAATGATATGTGACCTTGAAATCCAATTTTTACATAACCCCAATCAAGATTTTTCCCAGGATGTGGTTTTCAGAGAAGACAATTTACTGTAGATTTTCACCAGGGGCATGGTGGGAAGAGCTCCCTGGGGATAAGTCTCCAGGAGCGGAACTTATTATAATTGGGAGGCATTGATCCTGAAAAACTAATTTAGTGCCTACTATATGCCAGGCAGTGGTTTGGGTTCTTTACCTACATGAGTTTATTAAATCCTCACAACCCCACGAGGTTGTTTAAAATTGAGAAAAATGGTACTTTGTAAGACCGCCTACTCACAACTGTGACTAGATGTGAATTCTGGTTCTTTTATTTGAGCTTGGTTTTGGAAGGAAAGGAAAGTGAGGCCTTGGATTAGTAGAAGAGTGGGCTAGTGGCAGTTGCTGTTAAAACCTTCATTTTCCAGAAAGGCATTAATTGTAGAAATGATATTCTATGTACTTAATTCATTTTAAAGTGTTTTCATTTCTTGAGAATTTTCAGAGTATCCTCCCATAGGTAGCTTCTGTCACCAAAGATTGCTATTACTGTCTTTAGCATCTAGATCAATTATCAACTCTGTGGGCATTTTTTACTTAAAATTAACCTTAAGTGACCAAGTCACTGACCTTTGGTCATAAGTTAAGGAAAGAGGAAAGCTCTCCCTGAGTCATCACAGAGTCCTTGCAACTTCTAAAACAAGAATACAATTTTATATCTTCTATGGAATGTCATGATCCAGGCTAATGTATCATTTCTTTGGTCACTCTTAATAGAGAAGAACCTGTATACCATAGTGGTCAGAGTGAGGGGATGGGAGTGAGAGCCCAGAAGTGGGCAAGTGGAAGTTTCCTACAGCCAAGAGCATTTATCCTAGGTGCCTGGGGCTCCAGATTCTCCTGTTTCTTTTTTTTTCCCCAAGTACTCTTCTGTTCTTAACTCCTCCTTTCTTTAAAGCGGTTCATTTACTTTCACCAGTCCTTGTCCTAGAATAGCTCTTCCCCCACTCACCAAGCCATTCCAGCCCTAACCCCCAGGTCCTGTTCAGCCCATCACAGCTCAGAGCTGGATTTCCACCCATTGTCTTCACTGAGATTATCCTGAAGGCCAATATGAGAAATAACCATAAAGAATGTCTCAACACCTGAAAAAATACCTGTGAAGATTTTGTACCTTGTGTTGTTTAGTGTTCTCATGGAAAACAGCCACACAATACATGTCTTTCAGAATTTAGTTCCAGAAATTAAAATTATAGCATATTAAAAATAGATGAATGTTTTAATATTTTATGTTATGTATGTGGTGATGATCCAGATTGCTTCTCTTTGCAACAAAAAAAAACGTGTTTTCTTTTTGTCCTTGGAAAAAATTTGATCCTCGCTTGCAACATTATATAATATTTTTCTATTTCTAATTTAGAATTCTTATTAAATGTGGGTGACCTGCAGCTATTCTAAAAGTAGCAATAAATATGATACTTTATTGATTTTTGAGCACTGCATATGTGCATTTTGTAAGCCCAAATTGCATTATAATCACTGCTGGTCAGTAATTCAGGTCAGGATACTCCAGAATTCAGGGGAAAGATGATTATCATTAAATGGATACTGCTAGGAGTCTTCAAACATTTTCAACTGACTTTTACTTACTACTGAAGTAATACTTATTTGTAGTAGAAAATTTCAATGGCAGATGGACAAAAAATATCATCTATGATTCTATAAATCTTTGGCATTTTGACCTTACAAATATGGCGTGCCAAACATTTTTTAATTGCACATATATATTTCTTTAAACCAAAACCAAATCATTCTTTGTCATTGAAAAGAGAACACAAATAACATGTGTATGTATATACGTAAGTGAAGTCACTTAGTCATGTCCGACTCTTTGCGACCCCATGGACTGTAGCCCACCAGGCTCCTCAGTCCATGGAATTTTCCAGGCAAGAGTACTGAAGTGGGTTGCCATTTCCTTCTCCAAGGGATCTTCCCAAGCCAGGGATCGAACCCGGGTCTCCCACACTGCAGGCAAACGCTTTACCGTCTGAGCCACCAGGGAAGCCCGCATATATATATATATATAATCCATAAGCAATTGTAATTATAAGATGCTTCCAGAATGCTCGGACAAGAGAAATCAGGTAGTATAATCAAATCAATAAAATTTATTTGTTCCAATGATAGAGGTAAGTAATGGAATAATTCAGACCTACTTTATATCTTTTAATTTTTGAATCAACTTTTAAAATAAAAATTAAATAGAAAAATATGGATTGAGAAGACCCACTCACCTCTATCCTTTTTTTTGCATTTTACACTGTTTCATTTATTTCTTTTAATTTACTTTTAAAAAATTTTTATTGTCTCATTTATAATCATTACAGTGTCACTGTAATATGGGTACTATGATTCATGGTAAGTTGCCCAGAGCTGCCTAACCTAACAAAACAAGGTTTTTAACCCAAGGCCTTTCAGTTCCTAAACTGTACTTTCTCTACTGCGTTAGAGATATTAGCCTATGATAGTTGGTGGCAGTATTTGACCCACGTTTATCTTTATCCACCATGTTTTTTCATCTGGTTTCCTGTGGTAATGACTTAAAAATATATTTTCATTGTTTCCAACTCAGTTTTATTTCAAACAGTACTGCAGTGAATGCTCTTCTTTTTGTGTTATTTCACATGTGTGAAAGTCTGTTTGCTCTTCCCTTTTTTTTTTTATTGTGGTATACTTGATGTACAATTTTATATAAGTTTCAGGTGTACAATGTAATGAGTCACAGTCTTTAAAGATTATACTCCATTTATAATTATCATAAAATATTGGCTATATTCCCCACATTGTACAGTACATCCTTGTACGTTATTTCTTCATACATAGTAGTTTGTACCTCTTAATCCCCCATCCCTTTCTTGCCCCTCTCCTCTCTTCTGTCCACACTGGTAACCACTATCTTGTTCTGTCAGTCTGTTTCTTTTTTGTTGTATTCACCAGTTTGTTGTAGTTTTTAGACTCCACATATAAGTGATATCATACAGTATTTGTTTTTCTCTGTCTGACTTATTTCACTTAGCGTAATAGCCTTCTAGTAAATCCATGTTGTTGCAAATGGCAAAATTGCATTCTTTTTATGGCTGAGTAAATTCATGTGTGTGTGTGTGTGTGTGTGTGTGTAGGATGGCTCCTTTTCTCCATATCCTTGCCAACATTTGTTATTTGTGTTCCTTTTGGTGATAGCCATTCTGACTAGTGTGAGATGATGCTTCATTGTGGTTTTAATTTGCATTTCTCTGATGATTGATGATGATTAATGATGTTGAAACATCTTTTCATCTGCCTGTTAGCCATCTGTATGTCTTCTTGGGAGAAAATGTCCATTCAGGTCTTCTGCCCATTTTTAAATTGCATTGTTTTGTTTGTTTGTTTGTTTATTGGAGGATAATTGCTTTACAATATTGTGGTGGTCTCTACCATACATCAGTGCAAATAAGTCATAATTATATATCTCCTCCCCCTTGAGCCTCCCTCCCCTCCTCATTCCAACCCTCTCAGTTGTCACAGAGCACCAGGCTAGGCTCCCTGTGTTATACAGCAGCTTCCCACTAGCTATCTATTTTAGACACAAAGTGTATATATGTCAGTGCTACTATCTCAATCTGACCCACCCTCTCCTTCCCCCACTGTGTCTACCAGACCATTCTCTCTGTCTGCATCTCCATTTCTTCTCTGTAAATAGGTTCATCAGTACTATTTTTCTAGATCCCATTTATATGCATTAATATACGATATTTGTTTCTCTTTCTGACTTCTTCACTCTGTATAACAGGCTCTAGGTTTATCCACTTCACTACAACTGACTCAATTTTGTTCCTTTTTATGGCTAAGTAATATTCCATTGTATCTATATACCACAACTTCTTTATCCATTCATCTGTCAGTGGACATCTAGGTTGCTTCCATGTCCTGGCTATTGTAAATAGTGCTGCAATGAACATCGGGGTGCATGTACCTTTTAGAATTGTGGTTTATGCCCAGTAGTTAGATTATTGGGTGATATGGTAGTTTTATTTCTAGTTTGTTAAGAAATCTCTGTAATGTTCTCCATAGTGGCTATACTAATTTACATTCGCAGCAACAGTGCAGTAGGGTTCCCTTTTCTTCACATCCTCTCCAGCATTTATTGTTCGTAGTATTTTGGTCATTCTAATTGGTGTCAGGTGATACCTCAGTGTACCTTTGATTTGCATATCTCTAATAATGAGTGATGTGGAGCATCTTTTCATGTGTTTATTGGCCATCTGTATGTCTTCTTTGGAGAAATGTCTGTTTAGATCTTCTACCCATTGTTTGATTGGATTGTTAGTTTTTCTAATATTGAACTATATGAGCTGCTTATATATTTTGGAATGAATCCTTTGTCAGTTGCTTCATTTGCAATTGTATGAGCTATTTATATATGTTGGATATTAACCTCATATTGGTTATATCATTTGCAAATGTTTTCCCCCATTCAGTAGGTTGTCTTTTTATTTGGGGAAGACTTTCTTTTTAACCACTTTATTGAAGTACAGTTGGTGTAAAAATCTGTACATATTTAATATCACAAAAACACTGATGCATTTGGGGATAATTATATACCCATGGAACTATCACCACCATCAAGGCCATAGACATATTTATCACCTCCCAAAGTTTTCTTTTCTATTATTATATAAGAACACTTAACAAAAGATCCGTCTTCTTTGCAAATTTGAAGTATGTGATGTAGTAATCTTAGCTATTGATATTATGCTGTATAGTAGATCTCCAGAATTTATCTTGCAAAACTAAAATTGTACACTTTAACAGTTAGTTTCTTGGGTTGGAAATAAGAGTATATATATTCCCTACTTAGACAAAAGGCAGAATATTAGGTACATTCTTCTACACCTTGCTTTTTTCACTTAACAGCTTGCCCTGGAGATCTTCCATGTAAAAACCTACAAAATTTTGCCATTTTTTATAGCCATATAGTATATGGTTCTGTGGATGTACTATACTTTGTCATCTATACACTGTCTTTTGCTATTATGGAGAGTGCCATAGTGAATATGCATATGTATACTTCATTTTGCATATGTGTGACTACAACTATAGGACATTTTCCAAAATTAAAATTGCAGAGGCAAAGATAAGTGCTTTTTTACTTTGATAGATATTGTCAAATTGACCTGTAAATATTATACCATCTTCCATCATTGTCAGAATGTTTCCCTATAGCCTCATAATTATTTGTAACACTTCGTCTGGTTTTTAAAAAGAAAATGCCATTCCAATGATTCTGACTTATTTGAGCTTGAATTCTCTGAGCTCAAACCAATTGTTTAATATATGAATTTGAAGTTGGTGTAGTCAGCTCTTTATTATTTATTGACATAAAAAGGAGCCATACCTTAGATATTCACAATGGCAGATAATTCGGTAGTAATTCAGTTCAGCTTTGAGATGTATTATGACGTTTTCCCCATTAAATTTTCTTTCCTGACAGTGTCAGCAACAGGAAGCATTAACTCAGTTTTTAGCACAAACTGGGTACTGATGGAAGAAGAAAGTGAAAAATTGGAAAGAAGTCAGTATAGGATTCAGAATTTTTCCACCTTACCTCTGGGATCATAGATAGTATTATTTTGGTCTTTTGATACCTATATCTATATATTTTCAAATGTTGCAACATGCTCAGACTACTTGTATTAAAAAATAGAGTCATAGTTACCATTGAAATGCCCAACACAAGTATCATATTCCATTATTTTCAGCCCGAGAAGTGTAAACCTTTAAGGGAAACAATTAAGTAGCACTAATTTATCAATTAATTACAATTTTAATGAAATTAGTTCCAACATATTTTAAATTGCTTCTTACCACATATCACTTAGAAAGTGGAGAAGGCATATATAAATAATGGAGAGTTCATGAGGTTGGGTTGGCCTCAGTATGAGCCTCTGGCGGGGAGGGGTCAACAGTACAGAAATGTCTGATTTCAGCCTTTCTCCCTCCTTGCAGCATCTTCCTCAAAGAACTGGAGAAGTATGAGCAGCTGCCTGAGGATGTGGGACACTGCTTTGTTACCTGGGTAACCTACTGAACTCCTCCTCCTACCATCCCATGTTTTCCAGGAGTACAGGTGATACCAGACGGCATCACTGTTCAGTGCCTGAGCTGATGATTGGTGTCACTGACATTCTAACACAGGACCAGGGGCTGTAGAGAAGATCCATGAGTAGGTCTGAAAGAAAGCAGTCTTATCACTGAGCACCAGAGCCCTCCTTGGGAAAGGTCCTTAGATGTTGTGTCTGATATCTACCTTAAAAAAACTTTCGAAAATTGTAATGTCAGGAGATTGAAACAAGACCACCACCCCTGGTAGAAGAACTGTTCCAGCTCCACCCACGAGTTATTTTTAACAGGATGAGAATTAGGGAATTAGAACTTTAGAAATCCACCAAGCCATTGTTTACATTTTCTTCCTTAATAAGAGAACAGACCTCCCAATTCTGACCTACAGGATGTATATGTTGTCATTCTCTTTCTTGGAGCTGTTGTCATGGGTCAAGTAAATGGGCTGAATGTACGAGGTTCTAATTATATAAATGGAAACTAGTTTTTGTTAGTATCTCCACACCCCGTTATCCTGAGTTCAGGTTCCTGATATGTGTACCAACATCTCCAGGGTAGCCCACCTAGTACAATAAGTGCAACTAAACATGGAAATCTTTCCCCAGGGCCAGGCACTCTAAATATTCAACAATTAACTAATTAGAGCTTCTACTCAAAATGGGCTAATTACTTTTCCAATGTCTTCACAATTCAGAGAGTTTGCGCTCTTAATGGCCCTATGGAATAGTCAGGGCTGTAGTTATGTTTTATATTTTATAGATGGGAAGATTTCAGAGGAGCTAGGGTGTTGACTAATCTGTTGACATATGATTAATATCACAGTTTATCCTGCAACTCTAGACCTGAGTTGCCTCCTTTTTCTGAAACTGTAACATTTACTTCCTGGCCTATTCTCTTAAAGAAGTCTCAGACTGCCATTTTATTTTGTGCTAATACATTTTCCACCTCTAAATAACATGAGCCCATACACAGTTCACATTATTGCTAATAAATAGTATATGATCCCGTGCACAGCCAATGTAGAGAAAAAATGAAACTGACCATTAAGTGAAGGAATTTTTTTTTTTTTGGTATCTTGTTTCATACATTTTGTGGATTTGCCTTACAATCAACCATAAGTATGATTTATTAGCATCTCTTAGGGATGATGAATGCCTCCTAAATAGTACATAAAATTGGTTTCAGAAAACCTTTAGTATAAAATATGCTCATTTTGCCAAGAATTATCTCAAAGTGATTTCTTAAGTTTTATCATCTTAATGTATGACTATAGTGCAGGAGTTAAGGGTAGAAAGAGTTGCCATGTATTGAATGTCAAGAGTTATAACCAAGAAGCTTCAAGTCAGCTTGCCTGGGCTCCACTGCTTTCTGAATTTAAAGTGACCTAACCTACATTATGGACTTCTCATGTGGCTCAGTGGTAAAGAATCTACCTGCCAATGCAGGAGACACAGGTTCTCTCCCTGGGTCAGGAAGATGCCCTGGAGAAAAAGAAATGGCAACCCACTCCAGTATTCTTGCCTGGAAGATCCCATGGACAGAGGAACCTGGCAGGCTACAGTCTGTGGGGTTGCAAGAGTCAGACATGACTTAGCGACTAAACAGCAGCAACCAACCTCATGCCACTATTTTCATACCTGTTAAGTGGGTTGATAATAAAAGAACTCATCACACAGGGTTCTCATAAGGATCAAATGAGTTAATATGTATAGAGTACTTGGGAAAGTGCTGGCGTAAGTGAAACCTGCTATAATTAGCACATAGTTAGGCTTCTTTTTTAGAAGCGGACATCCCCAGTGTTATGCAGGCATTGGGATGGGGAGTATTTCACAGTTGGGAAAAGTGCTTGGTGGCCAAAGTACACGTAACTTTCCCAGTGGAGAGGCTATGAAGCACTAACCCAGAAGATGCCAAAGACATAAGAAATGAATTTTTACCAAGCCATTGGATTCTTGACTTGAATTAGCAATCTGTTTAGGATTCACTGTTTAGGATTCACTTAGGACCCCCCTAAGGGTCACCCTGCTTTCCTTTTCCCCCATCATTGCTTCTGGCACATGTGGGATGGTGGCACAGTTGCTTGACATGCCCTAGAAACTGCCCCCATGGGGACATTTAGAGTATGAGCAGATCTCCCTCTGAGATTACACTTCATTTTCATTCTTTGACTTTTCGTTTTTAAAGCAAATGCTATCATTTTTCAAGATGGGAAGCAAATTATAGGTAACGCCAAAAGGGGGATACTCACTCAATAAATTCTGTCCAGCTTCAGGACATATTATGATTTGTAAATTGATTTTTTAATTCTATCTAGTACAGACTGGTTTTAAAATGAACTTTCTTTCAGTGAGTTCTCTTCCCCTACTGATAGGAAAAAAAGTATCCCCAAGTTTATTAGGGTAGCACAGGCCTATGAGCCCAGGACATTTGCCACAGGATTGTCTGTACCAGGCAATATCTGAGGGTTTAACTGCACAGCACTTGATGGCACAGTCAAGAGCAGGGAGCAACTAATGGATGCTGATCTATTATTATTTTTGTTTTTTTAGGCAGACAAATTTCAGATGTACGTCACCTACTGTAAAAACAAGCCTGATTCCAACCAGCTGATCCTGGAGCATGCAGGCACCTTCTTTGATGTAAGCTGTGAATTTCCATTCTTGAGCCACTGATGAGCAAGTGGAATGCTTTTCTACTTTGAGATTATGGGTTTCTAACTATCCTCTGTTCCTTATTTTTCTTTACTGGCCTCCCAGTCCTCTCTCTCATAGATAAAACATGGAAGAAACCAAAACCACTGTTTATCTTTTGTTTTGGGCTTCCCTGGTGGCTCACTGGTAAAGAATCCATGTGCCAAGCAGAAGACGCAGGTTTGATCCCCAAGTCAAGAAGATCCCCTAGAGAAGAAAATGGCAACTCACTCCAGTATTCTTGCCTGGGAAATCCCATGGAAGAGGAACCCGGCGGGCTACAGTTCATGGGGTTGCAAAAGAGTTGGACACGACTCATAAACAACAAAACAACAATGTTGTGTTTTACTTCATCCCATCTCAAGTGCTGTGGTTTCTGATAAGGCACATTTGCCTGCGTGTCTCGGCATCATGGAGTAGCAAAGAGTCGGACACAGCGAGCAACTAAGCACGCAGCAGCCAATCTAGCTGGCCATAAGTCTCGTGTGGAGGAGAGGCGTGCTGGGGAGCAGGTGCCAGTTAAGATGTTCCACTTCTGCGTGTGTGTGCGCGCGTGCTTAGTCGCTCAGTCATGTCCAACTCTTTGTGACCCCGTGGACTGTAGCGCTCCTGTCTCTGTCCATGGGGATTCTCCAGACAAGAATACTCGCGTGGGTTGCCATGCCCTCCTCCAGGGGATCTTCCCATCCCGGGGATCAAACCCAGGTCTCCCACATTGCAGGTAGATTCTTTATCATCTGAGTCACCTATATAGCTCTCAAATGCAGGACTTCTCAAAGTGTGGTCTCAGCCCAGCTACATCGTCATCACCTGAGAACTTGTTAGAAATGCCTATTTTGTACACTGCTCCAGATCTATTGAATCAGAATCCCCAGGGCTGGAATGAAACAATCTTTGAGTTTTAAGGAGCCCTCCAGGTGACTCTGATGCCCACTCAAGTTTGAGAATCACTAACTACTCTGATACAATTATTTCAACCTTGACTGCCCCTTGGAATCACCTTAGAGCTATGAAAAGTGCTGGTTCCAGTCCCAGCCCTGATTGTGTTATGATCAGCCTGGATTTGCCCTGGGCATTGAGATTTTTAAACATTTCCAGGTGAGAGTAAAGTGCAGCCAGAGTCAAGCACTTGTTCTGTAGTGGAAGCCAAGAGGAGATTCAGAGCTGATGTGCCTTGTCAGGTCCTCTGGTTTTGGGTGAGCACACGGTCCTATTGGCAAATGATGTGTATATGATACTGGTCCCCAGAGAGTGACTTATTGGCTATAACATGAACAGAATCAAATGGGTCACTGCAGGATGCATGGGAAGAACAAGGGGGAGAAAAGAAATGAGACTAAAAAAGTGAAGTTCAATGAGAGATAGGTGATAACAGTGATGGCCATTCTGATAGTCACATCAGAAGTGACAAACACTTGAAATTCAGAAAATTTTAAATGTCTATCAGTCTAACTTTCTGCCTACTCATTCCTTCTCTAAATATTTGAATGTCTACTATAGGCAAGATAATGTGCCAGGTCCCATGGAGTCTCAGACATTCAAACATGGTTCCCATACTCAAGTTTACAAAATAATCCTTCTCTGAGCATCTTTCTAGCCTGACCTGCTGTAACAGAAATGATCCTACAAGTGTCTTGTTGCTCAGTGAACGAATAATACTTGAATGGGTGAAAGCCAGACAAGAAAAAACAGACATGATTTTTAAAGATGGAGTATCACTATGGAAATGGTCCCAAAGTGAAATTTGTGAGGTTTTGTTTAAACTGAAAACTCAAGAAAAATACTTCTCTGACTTGGTATCAGAAGTTACTGGGTATCATTTTGGATGCCCTATACTGCTATTCTCTCTCCTTAATAATGTATTTCTCTTAAGATATTTCTGGTTTTTTTATCAATAGTATCTAGAAGAGTCTTTTTGAAGTTTTAAATGCACTGTGTCCTGTCTTCCACTTCACATTTTTCTGAACATACATATCCTATGCTCTGAGCAGGCTGCAGACTCATCTGCCTCCTTATCTTTGCTCATACTATTCTCACTGCCTAGGATAGACTGTGAGCCCTTTGCACACACTGCACACAGGCACACATAGACACTCTCAGAAGTCTTCCTATACTTAAACGGTCACAGTCATGTGTTGCTTCCTATATGAATCCTTGACTTTCTCTTTGTGTGCAGTATACTTTGTCTCTTTATGGCATTTGTAACCATCTGCCTTTTGACAGGTTACAAATGCCATACTATGCCTTTTGTGAGCTCCTTAGGAGGTTGACTCATGGTTTGCCTGGTTCATTTTTCACATGTTACAGAGTCTGGTGCTAAACTGCATTTTCCTCTCATCCTGCATTCCTCATATTCTTGTTTCTAGCCAATTTCTAGGCTTTGATTTATAAGTTGGACATACCCCATTTTACACCCTACCCCCCATTTCCAACATCATGCCTGATGAGCCTGTACATTAGTTGGGGAGGCCAATGCAAGCCAGAAAACCAGTCCAGTAGGAGTTCCTGGAGCTTGGCCTGGAGGTGGAGAGAGAGGGCAGCAAACTCTCCTGATGGTTCCCTAAGTATTCCAGAAAGCATCATCTTTGTAGCTTTTCCCCTCCCATCAGAAGAGTTTCCCTAAATTCTATACTTAGAGACCATCTACTTTAGGCCCTCCTTCTATCAGAGATAAACCCCCAATAAAGACAGCCCTGTTATCCATTATTGTAAAGATAGCAGAGAAAATTCAAGTACCGGAAAGGCCCACACATTGACATGATCCAGCATTTTCTACACCAGACGTGAGAGCTGTGAGGCTGTGATGACTGGTACCCTGTTGATTACTAAGCTTGGTTGGCTGACCTAGCCACTGGACACCACCCTTTCCTTATTCTCCACATGAAGCCTTCCTGGAACTCGGCATCTTGTCAGAGAGGGAAGCCAGTCAAAGTGCCTTATTGCCTGAGCTCTCCTGCCAAAGCCTCAGATAAGCTCAAACTGTTCATTTGCCCAGATAGGGTCAGCCTGCCAGCTGTTTTGCCCATTTTCCTTGAACAAGTCCTGATATAAACACACACCTCTAGGGAAGAGGCAAATGAGTGAGAAAATTGCCACCTTCTGGGATAGTTGGAGGAAAATGGAATGGTTTATTATTATTATTATTCCCTTTTCTTCACGTTCCTTCATGGCCCGTAACAAGTCCTACTTTGTCTAGGTTTAAAATGTTTCTTGTAATTCTCCTGATGCTTTGTGCTCACTAACCTTCATTTATGGCAAGCCCCTACATTACACATCTGTAGATATAGATGTATGTAAAGGGTATAGTTTGTTTTTGTACCTTCACAGACATGTGCAGCCATCCTCACAGTCAACTTTAGAGCATTTTCATCACCTCATAAGGCAACCCCACACCCTTTAGCCATCACTCTCCACCTCATCCTCCCTGCACCTCAGTTCTGAGCAACTGACAGTCTATTTTCTATCTCTATGGATTTCCTCTTCTGGACATTTCATTTAAAAATGGAATGATATGTGTTCTTTTGTGACTGACTTCTTTCACTTAACATAAAGCTTTCAAGGTTCATCTATGTTGTAGCATGTCTCAGTATTTCATTCTGTTTTAAAGCCAAAAAAATACTCTATTGTATGACTATAATACATTTTGTTTTTTCACTCATCAATTGATGGACATTTGGATTGTGCCCACCTTTTGACTACTCTTAAAAAATAATACTACTATGAATATTTTGCAGCAGTTTTTGTGTGGACATATGTTTTGATTTCTGTTGGGTATATGCCTAGGAATGGAATTATTGGATTGATGGTAATTCTATTTTTAAACACTTAGATTTCTGCAATAATCTCTGGACTGGTCTCTGTGTCTGTTTCCCAACCTCTACTCTCTGTGTTGCTATTAGGCTTATATGAGTCTTTCTGAAACATTGTTTTCACCATGTTTTTCTTCTATATAAGATCTGTGACACTTTGCCCTTGAAAAACTCACCATCAAACCCTAATTCATTCTTTTAGCTCTACACCATCAATGACCTATGTACATCTTGCTTATCTAACTGTATTTTCACTTTTTCCAGAATCTAGGTGTGATCCTCTCTACTGCTCAGGCACTCCTTATCATCTAAAGATACTATGATTATTTCCTGTGTGTTTTGGTTTATACATTTTCCCTTTATCTATTCCCCTAGAATAATTTCTAATCATTTTATACCTTTTCTTTTCTCCTCTGTCCTTAACCCTGCCCACCTCCTCCCAGAACACATATGCGCACAGGTCCCCCTGTGTCTAACAGTGTCCATTCTCATCCCTGTAGGAGATACAGCAGCGGCACGGTCTGGCCAACTCCATTTCTTCCTACCTAATTAAGCCCGTCCAGAGGATTACCAAGTACCAGCTGCTCCTGAAGGTACCTCCCCTCACCTCTATGTCACCCTGACCACACTGCCAACCGGGTCCAGGGAATCCTAGCTTTGCCCAGGCATGGGAAAGCTTCTACCTGAAGACATTTCCTCTGCCTGGAGCAGAACTTCAGAAATGAGCCCACGCTGCCATTGCTGGCTCCAAACTGCATGTTCTATCCCATGAAATCCCACATCCTTATTTTGGGGGAAAGAGGAGAAATGGAAGCAGGGATGGATTGTGATTGTTTTCATATACACCCACCACTGCACAGCAATTAGTGACTGCTACCTCAGACAATGGTGGGTACACAGAGACTCTCCCATCCTTCCCTTCTGGGCAAATTCCTCCTGGAGGCCCTTTCTCGGTAGGATCCAGGATCAAGGTCTTAGGGGCAGTGCCAACATGGGCAGTGGAGGCCTAGGGCAGCACCTATGTGTTTGTCTAGGAGATTTTAAAGAGGAAATAGTTTGAAAGTACATACATATATAGCTTTTATTATGTTGAGGTATGTTCCTTCTATTCCTGCTTTCTGGAGAGTTTTTATCATAAATGGATGTTGAATTTTGTCAAAGGGTTTTTCTGCATCTATTGAGATAATCATATGGTTTTTATCTTTCAATTTGTTAATGTGGTGTATTACATTGATTTGCAGATATTAAAGAATTCTTGCATTCCTGGGATAAAGCCCACTTGGTCATGATGTTTGATCTTTTTAATATGTTGTTGGATTCTGTTTGCTAAAATTTTGTTAAGGATTTTTGTGTCTATGTTCATCAGTGATATTGGCCTATAGTTTTCTTTTTATGTGGCATCTTTGTCTGGTTTTGGTATTAGGGTGATGGTGGCCTCATAAAATGCGTTTGGAAGTTTACCTTCTTCTGCAATTTTCTGGAAGAGTTTGAGTAAGATAGGTGTTAGCTCGTCTCTAAATTTTTGGTAGAATTCAGCTGTGAAGCCATCTGGTCCCAGGCTTTTATTTGCTGGAAGATTTCTGATTACAGTTTCAATTTCCATGCTTGTGATGGGTCTGTTAAGATCTTCTGTTTCTTCCTGGTTCAGTTTTGGAAAGTTATACTTTTCTAAGAATTTTTCCATTACTATTCAACATAGTTTTGGAAGTGTTGGCCACAGCAATCAGAGCAGAAAAAGAAATAAAAGGAATCCAGATAGGAAAAGAAGAAGTAAAACTCACACTGTTTGCAGATGACATGATCCTCTACATAGAAAACCCTAAAGACTCTACCAGAAAATTACTAGAGCTAATCAATGAATATAGTAAAGTTGCAGGATATAGAATTAACACACAGAAATCCCTTGCATTCCTATACACTAACAATGAGAAAACAGAAAGAGAAGTTAAGGAAACAATACCATTCACCATTGCAACAAAAAGAATAAAGTACTTAGGAGTATATCTACCTAAAGAAACAAAAGACCTATACATAGAAAACTATAAAACACTGATGAAAGAAATCAAAGAGGACACAAATAGATGAAGAAATATACCATGTTCATGGATTGGAAGAATCAATATTGTGAAAATGAGTATACTACCCAAAGCAATCTATAGATTCAGTGCAATCCCTATCAAGCTACCAACAGTATTTTTCACAGAACTAGAACAAATAATCTCACAATGTGTATGGAAATACAAAAAATCTCAAATAACCAAAGCAATCTTTTTTTTTTTTGTATGAGTTGTTCTTTTTTTATTTTTTAATTTAACACTGAATGTTAAACTGTTTAATTGCTTAGTATTTTTTGGTGCATGGTTTTCAGAAGACAAACCAATACATTCATTGGGAACTTTTACCTAAAATTATATTTGAAAAATATAAACATGCTATTGTGGTTCAGTTGTTGTGTCCAACTCTTTGCGAGCCCATGGACTGCAGCACACCAGGCCTCCCTGTCCCTCACTATCTCCCGGAGTTTGCCCAAGTTCATGTCCATTGAGTCGGTGATGCTGTCCAGCCTTCTCATCCTCTGCTGCCCTCTTCTCCTTGAGAAAGAAGAATGGAACTGGAGGAATCAACCTGCCTGACTTCAGGCTCTACTACAAAGCCACAGTCATCAAGACAGTATGGTGCTGGCACAAAGACAGAAATATAGATCAATGTAACAAAATAGAAAGCCCAGAGGTAAATCCACATATCTATGGACACCTTATCTTCGACAAAGGAGGCAAGAATATACAATGGAAAAAAGACAACCTCTTTAACAAGTGGTGCTGGGAAAACTGGTCAACCACTTGTAAAAGAATGAAACTAGAACAGTTTCTAATACCATACACAAAAATAAACTCAAAATGGATTAAAGATCTAAATGTAAGACCAGAAACTATAAAACTCCTAGAGGAGAGCATAGGCAAAACACTCTCTGACATAAATCACAGCAAGATCCTCTATGACCCACCTCCCAGAATATTGGAAATAAAATCAAAAATAAACAAATGGGACCTAATGAAACTTAAAAGCTTTTGCACAACAAAGAAAACTATAAGCAAGGTGAAAAGACAGTCTTCATAATGGGAGAAAATAATAGCAAATGAAGAAACAGACAAAGGATTAATCTCAAAAATATACAAGCAACTCCTGCAGCTCAATTCCAGAAAAATAAACGGCGCAATTAAAAAATGGGCTGAAGAACTAAACAGACATTTCTCCAAAGGAGACATACAGATGGCTAACAAACACATGAAAAGATGCTCAACATCACTCATTATCAGAGAAATGCAAATCAAAACCACAATGAGGTACCATTACATGCCAGTCAGAATGGCTGGTATCCAAAAGTCTACAAGCAATAAATGCTGGAGAGGGTGTGGAGAAACGGGAACCCTCTTACACTGTTGGTGGGAATGCAAACTAGTACAGCCGCTATGGAGAACAGTGTGGAGATTTCTTAAAAAACTGGAAATAGAACTGCCATATGACCCAGCAATCCCACTCCTGGGCATACACACCAAGGAAACCAGAGCTGAAAGAGACACGTGCACCCCAATGTTCATCGCAGCACTGTTTATAATAGCCAGAACATGGAAGCAAACTAGATGCCCATCAGCAGACCAATGGATAAGAAAGCTATGGTACATATACACAATGGACTATTACTCAGTCATTAAAAAGAATACATTGAATCAGTTCTAATGAGATGGATGAAACTGGGAGCCCATTATACAGAGTGAAGTAAGCCAGAAAGATAAACACCAATACAGTATACTAACGCATATATATGGAATTTAAAAAGATGGTAATGATAACCCTATATGCAAAACAGAAAAAGAGACACAGATGTATAGAACAGACTTTTGGACTCTATGGGAGAAGGCGAGGGTAGGATGATCTGAGAGAATAGCATTGAAACATGTATATTATCAAGTGTGAAACAGATCGCCAGCCCAGGTTGGATGCATGAGACAAGTGCTTAGGGCTGGTGCACTGGGAAGACCCAGAGGGATGGGGTGGGAGGGAGGTGGGAGGTGGGATCAGGATGGGGAACACATGTAAATCCATGGCTGATTCATGTCAATGTATGGCAAAAACCACTACAATATTGTAAAGTAATTAGCCTCCAACTAATAAAAATAAATGGAAAAAGAAAAAAAGAAAGTACATACAAAGACACAATGACACTCTGTATCTATAGGCTTCTATGTGTTGGGGGTTCTTCTGGAGTCAACCAGGAGATATGTTTTTTCTCCAAACCCTCTTCTTTAAGAGTCAAATCATCAAATTATATAAAATACTATATGATTTGGGCTGATTCTTCTCAGAGAAGAGTACACTAACAGTCTGAAGACATGACATTTCTCAAAGAAAGCCTGGGAAGTTGATATCATAGACAGTTATATAACTGTCTCTATATCTACATTAACTCTTGATGTGTAAGGGTGGAGTTTTCCCTAAGTTTGACTATACTGCTGGTCTCTTCTCAGATGCAAGAAAGGATAGTGAGAAGCATGTCATAAGTAGTATAGTTCTAGAGAAACTCTGATGAAATTCAGTTCTATGAGATGCTTGCTGAACCTCACATTTCCTAGCTGCTTCAGTAAACCTGAAAACCAGTCTAGTTTCAAATCTAGATTCTAGTCATGTTGAAGTGCACCCGCCTTTCCTGTCTGTGGTGTCCTACTGAGTTAGCACTTGTAGTTCTGTGATGAGAAGAGTGGTAGCAGCAGTGAGTCATGCCCCAACCTCTCTTCTCCCTTCTGGGTTAGGGCCAGGTCCTACATCATCCCTATTCTTCAGCCCCGTCCTTCAAACCTTCACCTTCCTCAACTCCAGGACTTCACTTCCAGGCACTCCAGTCTCCCAACCCTGAAGAAAATGACTTAGAGAATCCCCACAGGGCATCCATGCCTTTGGCCTTTTTTGAGGACTAGTGTCAGAAATAACTATGTGTAGACCATCACAGCTGTTTGGGTAGAACTTTGAAGATGCCATTCTGTTTTTGAAGTTTCTTATATAAAGACTCACAAAAATTCTCTTAAGATCTCAGAGTATGGCATGGGTATTCTTTCCTGAAAAATTGGTATGCCAGTCAGTCAGTCAGTTCAGTCACTCAGTCGTGTCCAACTGTTTGCGACCCCATGGACCGCGGCACGCCAGGCCTCCCTGTCCATCACCAACTCCCGGAGTTTACTCAAACTCATGTCCATTGAGTCAGTGATGCCATCCAACCATCTCATCCTCAGTCATCCCCTTCTCCTCCAGCCTTCAATCTTTCCCAGCACCAGGGTCTTTTCCAATGAGTCAGCTCTTCACACCAGGTGGCCAAAGTATTGGAGCTTCAGCATCAGTCCTTCCCATGAACACCCAAGACTGATCTCCTTTAGGATGGACTGGTTGGATCTCCTTGCAGTCCAAGGGACTCTCAAGAGTCTTCTCCAACACCACAGTTCAGAAGCACCAATTCTTCAGTGCTCAGCTTTCTTTATAGTCCAACTCTCACATCCAAACATGACTACTGGAAAAACCATAGCTTTGACTAGGTGGACCTTCTTTGGCGAAGTAATGTCTCTGATCTTTAATCACAAGAACTTGAGGTCCTTCTTTGCCTTTGACTGTCAGATAGTGTCTAGTTTTATGGTTACTTACAGGAGTTTCTTCTTACCCCAGAGGTGGGCAACAATCTTATATCTTGAATTCTGACAAAACATTTGAGTAAACATAATGAATGGGCAGTTGGATGGAGCAGGATTATAGATTTAAATGAAAAGTACTGTACTGTTGGGCTTCCCTGGTGGCTCAGTGGTAAAGAATCCACCTGTCAATGTAGGAGACTCAGGTTTGATCCCTAGGTCGAGAAGATCCCCTGGAGGAAGAAATGACAACCGACTCCATTATTCTTGCCTGGGAAATCCCATGGACAGAGGTATCTGGCTACAGTCCATGGGGTCACAAAAGAGTCAGACACAACTTAGCAACTAAATAGCAACAATAACAATTGTATATAATTATCCTCTCCTTCCCTAGCCCACATAATGTATGAACCTTCTAAATGATTATTTTTATGCAAGAAGATTTTTTTTTACTTTTATAGTTTTCAAATTTAAGTATTTCCAAAGCCTTTTCAGGAAATGGTGGGGTTGTGAATTTTTGAAAAATAAAATAAAACTGACTCACCCATTCACACTGCCAGGGTCTCCAGTCAATTAAGCCCCAGTTCTAAGAGAAATATAGGTTTTCACCCCTCCCTGTTAATCCCTAAGACTAAAGTTCCTAGGATGAATTTTGTGCCTTGGACAAGGGAAAGGTGTGGAGGATGGATAGGCTGCCCTATATTTTGCTTTAGGCAGATGGAAGGGTGGGCTCTGGGCTTTCACTCTGTGATTAGATGTTTTAGAAAGAGAGGACTATGCAGGTAACTGAGAAAGAAGACAGTAAAGTAGGGGAAATTTGTTGTAGAAATGTTTTAAAGTTATTTGGGGAAAAGAAGACATAGTAAGATAATTTTGACCTCTTTCAAATGTGCTTGTAGCCAAATGCTTGCTGAATAAAAGAAAAATAGTTTGCTGAGCTTTTACTATAAATAAATAATATAGGATTTATTTTCTCATTAAAGTCAGCTTTATTCCAAGTAAATTGATATTTAATTATCAGTATCCTCTGGAGTTCCTCCCTTTAGGTGTTGGATAAAAGTGAAAGTCAGAGTGTTCAATATTCTCTGTGTAAATCTTCTACAGCTGTCCTTTTTAGTCTAAATTAAATGTGGAGCTTTCTCCATTTCATAAACTATAGCAGAGATCTGAGGAGAACTCATTGGTTTTGCTGGTTGGTTGGTGGACATGCCAAATTGCTTTGGGAGGTTAAAGTAATTGGTGTTTCTGTTACAAGCTGTAGCATATTTCTTATTTCTCTCTTATGTTTCTGCCTAGAAATTCCTTTGATGATATGTGAGAACAGGTGGGGAGGGTTAAAATTAGGTAAGGGAAGAGAACTTAAAATGCAACTTTCTGAACAATGATGCTATTACACTGACTGGAACCAAAGACAGAGCTGAGAACTGATCTTATCTACCTCCCAAGCATCTGCTCTAGGCAGTTTATCTCTTCTTTGGACACTCAGAGCTCCCTTCTTCATGTGGGAATGTATCCAAGATAACACAAAGACATGGATTTTCGTATCAAATGATCACTAATCAGATATCTTGCTTTACTAATAATTTCAAAGATACAGATAATCCAAGACAAAGATAAAACACAGAAGTCCAGGACCACCAAAAGCTCCAAGACATTTCTTACAACATCAGGATATGCTGTGATCTTGATTACCATGCAAAGTTTCTAAATAATGTATGTTGCATCCTATTATTTACCCTGAAGAGAGCCATTTCATCATTAAATGTAATCACTTTTTACTTAATTGTGTGACTTATTTGATACTTTCCAGGGAGCCACTGATTGTAGGTTTGTTTACCATAAGAAGTCATAGACAGGCCAGACAGATCCTACTAAAAGCACACCATAAATAAGGAGTCTCCTGCTAGCAGGTACCATTAGTTTGTCAGGAGGTCTGTCATTGATGTGTTTATAAAGTTTGGTCTTGTCAACTTCTTTCTTTCCTGGAAGTGCATCCCCACCCATCCACCCGTTCCCTGCCTTCTCCCTCCCCAGAAAGAGAAAGTATGGTTTGTAGATCTATTGCTTAACTTCTTCCTTTCCAGTGTCAAAGTGAGCAAGATATGATAACCCTGATAGGAAAAGCGAAAGCCAGCATTCCTCTGGTTTGAGTGAAATCATTTCGAGTGGTCTTTATGGTTACTAAGATAGTTGGAAATTATCTTTTCTCCATCAACCAGATATTATATATCTTTTATGGAAAAGGTAAAGACCTAGTCTCCAATGGAGAAGTTAAAGAGAGACCATGGTCCAGGAGGACAGGGGGAAGACAGGTTGGCATGGTGGATGGAGTACTGGATTTGGATTCAAGAGACCTGGATTCAAGCCTCTACATGGCCTCCTCCAATGAGTTCTATAACCTGGGTAAAACCCGTGTCCCTCTTGAGCACAGTCTCCTCATTTGACAATCCAGGGACTAATCTATGATCCTGTCTGTTGGCCCTGGGCCGACTTCTGATACATATAATCTAAAATCTTTTAGGACTCTGAAAAGCTCTAAACCTATACTTTCCATAATCCCTGGTTGTTCCCAGTGTGAAAGAAGTCATTCAGATGGTAGAGGTGTGTCAATAAAAGTGGTGCTGGAAGTTGGCATGCAGTGATGTATGAGTGCTGTGTGTCCTCTTTATGATCACATAGTACTGCACCTCTGTTTGTATGTTTTGCCAGAGGTATTCCCTGACCTCCAGGTTAGTCAAGTGACAGAGAATACCCTCATTGCTCACTTCTAGTGCCAGTCATTTGGGAGTTGGGTTGAGTTGGTTGGATTAGATTGAGCTGAGGAAGCTCAGTCTGGGAAAAACATGGTGGTTGAATTGTTTGGTGATAACCTCTCCACCCCAGAGGAGTCCCCAGAGGGGACTATTACAGACAATGAAGCTAGCTTCCCTGGTGGCTCAGAGAGTAAAGAATCCACATGCAATGTGGGAGACCTGTGTTCAATCCCTGGGTTGGGAAGATCCCCTAAAGGAGGGCATGACAACCCACTCCAGTATTCTTGCCCAGAGAATCCCCATGGACAGAGAAGCCTGGTGGACTACAGTCCGTGGGATGATAAAGAGTTGGACAGAACTAAATGACTAAGCAAACAGCACATAATTCCTTGAGGAACTGGTATATAATTGCCTTGAGGGGTTAAATAGTGGGAGGCTGGGGAAGTTGGGGGAAACTGTTCTAATTGTGTCTGGACCTTTTTCACAGGAACTTTTAACTTGCTGTGAAGAAGGAAAAGGGGAGCTCAAGGATGGCCTGGAGGTGATGCTTAGTGTCCCAAAGAAAGCCAATGACGCCATGCACGTCAGCATGCTGGAAGGTAGCTGTGCACTTAACCTCCCAGGGGAGCCTCCTCCTTTCCTAAAACTGTGGAACTTGTGTCATGAGATGGAAGTGGTATGAAGTCATGCAGAGGGCCAGGCTGGAAGAAAGTTGTTCCATAGGTCCTGGGGAAGTGTGAGAGGAGATCCACAGGGGCCAGCTCAGCTATCACCTGCCTTCAGGTAGCCCCAGGCCTGTGTTGCATCAGATATGTGGACAACTTGCTGCCTGAGAGGCAGAGTAGGACAAGCCATCATCATCCTTACTGTAAAGGTGTGAAAACCCTGACCCATAGCAGTCCTGCTCATCTGCATCGCACGTGTCATCATAATAAGCAGAAATCCTGTACATACACACACACTGTCTTTAGCCTTGTCCTTCTCTCTTTTTTATTCTTCTAAAATATATATAACATAAAGTTTACCATATTAACCATTTTTAAGTGTACAATTCAGTGGCATTAAGTACATTCATGTCAGTGTGCAACTACCCTCACCCATTCATAGCAGGTGAGTAAAGTCCAGCCACATAAAACTGATGGAACTTTGTCAAAGCTCCTCAGTCCACTGGAACCGTGTTCTAAAGACCCAGAAACCTGGCAGAGTGAGACAATAAAGCACTCCCAACACCACAAAACCCAGCAGATGAGGCCAGAGCAGCCATGGTCAAAACTATTAGATGAGTTAATATTCCATATCCCAACCTGGGCTGGCAAACAGGTGAGATAAGGGAGACAAGTTTTCTTTGTTGTACATAGTAACCCTGTGGGGGTATTCCTCTCTTCGGGACCATCCCTCCTACCACTTTTCCTTCCCTATCCCTTACCCCAACACTGCCAAAGACTTGGTCTGGTTTCAGTATATCTTAGCCACCCTTAACACAGGAAGCCCACTTCTTCATGCAGGGGAGCCATGATTACCTTCTCCAGACTGAGCACTGGCTATCTGAATCTATTCCCGGTATCTCACTTTCTCCACCTCCTACTTTTCTGTTCACACCTGCTCCCCACACCCTCTCCTGCATGTCTTCCTCTCTAAGCATCTTCTCCTCCAGCCTGTCCCTGACCTGCATTCTGGATCCAGGTACTCCAGGTATGCTCTATGGACCAGCAGCAGCAGCAGCAGCACCTGAGCACTTGTTTAAAAGTGCAAATTCATGGGCTCCACCCCACTCCTACTAAATCCCAGTCTTGTAGGGATTGAAGAATGGGCAGATATATGTGTTTTCATAATCAATCCAGGTGATTCTTATACACAATAAAGCTTCAGAACCTCAGTTAAAATGGTACAAGTATAAGTTGTTGAAGGCTTGTGCACCGCATAGTACAGGAGGTATCAAAGGGAAGAGTCCTAGGAATGGAGCATAAGAAATGAAGAAATGAAGCGACAGCAAATGGAGTGCAGTTGAGGGCACTCAGGCAGGCAGTGTGCATCCTCAGCCCCATTCTGAGCTCCAGGTCAGTGACAGTGGGAGCTGTGGAGGGAGAAGGAGAGATGGCGTTTGTCCTCGCAGGCGGTCCTGGCTGGCAGTGGGCTAGGGGAGACTGCTCTGGAGCTCTGCAGGAGATTCCGCTGATATTGGTTTGGTAGAGGAGACCTGGGGCAGAAAAGGGGTCTGATCCCAGTGCCATAGACCTCTCCTCTTAGGTGTGCAGGAGCCACAGGAATCAGCCTGAGAGAAAAGTGCTGTGGGAGCTGAGGGATCACTGTCAGGAAGCCTGCCTCCAAGAGGGGACTGGAGCAAAACTCCCACATGTGGTGGAGCAACTACACGGATGAAACGGGTGTTTTTCAGGGTTCGACGAGAACTTGGATGTGCAGGGGGAGCTGATTTTACAAGATGCCTTTCAAGTGTGGGACCCCAAGTCGCTGATCCGGAAGGGACGGGAGCGACACCTATTCCTCTTTGAGATCTCCTTGGTTTTCAGCAAGGAGATCAAAGACTCTTCAGGACACACGAAATATGTTTACAAGAACAAGCTACTGGTAGGTGGGGCAGGTGGGGTCAGACGAGACTCCCCATTTGCTAGCTCCCTTGGGCAGGAAGGGATCTTGAACACTCTGCTCGTCTCTCCCGTGGTGCCACACCAGCACCATCCTGGACAAGTGAAAGGCATCCTAATTGGAAAGTGCCCCCTCAGCCCACTTCTGCATCTTAGAGTTCACCTTTCTTCTTCCTGTTGGCTTGGGCGCCTCCCTCTTCACCCTCCCTCCCTGCTACCTGCTCATCAGGCACGTGCCTGTAGGTCCTTTCATCCTGGGTAGAACAGAACATCCGGTCTGTTGAAGTTTGATTGACAGAGCCCCTCCCTCGGTCCTCTCTCTGTTGCCTCTCCCTTCCCACCCCAGCCCTAAGTCTCCCACCGCCCTCCCCTTCCCCGCCTCTCACAGGCATTTCCTGTCTACAGACCTCAGAGCTGGGTGTGACCGAACACGTAGAGGGCGATCCCTGCAAATTCGCCTTGTGGTCTGGGCGCACCCCATCCTCAGACAATAAAACAGTGCTGAAAGTAAGTATTGCTTTCTGCTGGGCACAAGACCAGGGTTGGGGGTAACCAAAGGGGGCTTAGAGGGATGTGGGCAGGATATGCCTAAAATCTGGGGTCTCTGGGCT
The DNA here is from genome assembly GCF_019320065.1 of Cervus canadensis. Lineage (NCBI taxonomy): Eukaryota > Metazoa > Chordata > Mammalia > Artiodactyla > Cervidae > Cervus > Cervus canadensis. The sequence continues at coordinate 45,381,543 of NC_057392.1, forward strand.
TCCCTCAGGAGGGCAGCCTCATATGGGTGTTCAGACATAAATTCTACCATGAAAGTAGCCTGAAATCTCAAAGACTACTGGTCTGTAAGTCCAGGCACTTGTTGGAGCGTGGAGGGAAGAAGGCAAGGAATGGCCTTAGCGGGGCCCACTTAAATATGTTCTGTCCATATGGCCACTTCAAGTGGCAAGGATGACAACTGAACTTTGGCAAAAGTCACCTTGTTTAATGCTCCACATTCATTCAACATTTCTTTCCTGGACACCTTCCGCGTATAAGGTATTCTGCTCTATGGAGGATGACTGTGTATGAGATATAGACCCTTACATTCTAGAAACTCTAGTGAATCGTACGAGCCTGGGAACTCTGCCAATTGAGAGGGGTGTTGAGAAGGGTCCTTAAGGAGTCCCCTCAGCTCCCCAGGGTACCCATAACCGGGGAACTAAGTCAGCCCTTGTGGTCATGCTAGTGAGGACAGATCCTGCATGTGGTGCACCTAGCAGTCGTATGCTTCTCGGGGAAGTGCCCATCACCAAGGAAGAAATGGGCCAGCCCTGACCAAGCTTCACACTTGTTCACTCTGAGTTGTCAGCATAGCTGCTGCCTGACATGAGAAAGAAGTACCTGAACAGACTTCCATGAAGACAAATGGGATATTCAGGGAGTGATAGCAGTGCCTTCAATTTACAGGTTTACTAGGCTAAAACCTGGGACTGACTCAATCAGTACAAGACTATGTAGTCATATGGGTGTTGGACTTATATCCAGGTTAGATATAAGTATATTCAAGTTAGACCAGTATATCTAGGTCTACATATCCATTTGGTAAATGGCTGCTGCCTCCAAACACCCCCTTATTGCCCCTTCTGTATTCTCCAGACCTCCCCAGAATCCAGTAACTGAAGGGTTAATCCTTGGTCCAGCAGGGGCAGATATCGCTGTTGGTCAGTGCCTCCAAAGTTATTAAATACTTTGAAAATGACCCTGTAGAAGTTTGCATTGAATCTTGAGGTCAGAGCCCTGTTCAAGGAGTTGGAAAAGCATGTCTGTGGGATTGAAGTCACAAGTATAAAACCAGAGAAATAAACCCCTCCAACATTTGGTATCCTTGACCAATGATGGATTAAGCCTGCAAGAGAAGGGTTGAGAACTGTTTCAGTGGACTGAAGGGAAATGAGGTTCTTGCTGTCTCTCCCTGTGGCACTCCAGGCCTCCAACATAGAAACCAAGCAGGAGTGGATCAAGAACATTCGAGAGGTGATTCAAGAAAGGATCATTCACCTGAAAGGAGCTTTGAAGGAGCCAATTCAGCTCCCCAAAACACCAGCCAAACAGAGGAACAATAGTAAGAGGTAACCAGGGTCTCTGCCCCCAGCACAGCTTCACAGGCTTCAGGGAGCGGGGGTGGGGTGAGCCTTTGCTTCTGTGGGGGTGGTGCACCGCTCTCTGTGACACCCCACTGAATTCTACCTAAGAGGAGTCACCTACTCTTTAAGCACCTTACCCATCACTGTCAATTATACTCAGCAAAGCTTCAGTGAGCACCTGTCCTCTAAATAGACACTGTGCTGGGTGCCCCAGGAATATAAAAGGGGCACTCAAGAACCATCTGACAGCCATGTCTCACACATGGGATAATTAAACAAGAAGAGCCAGGACCACCGGTAGGGACAGGAAATGCTGCAGGCATCAAGGAGAGAGGACTTGTGATGGGCACTAGAGTGAAGTGTAATGGGGAAGGCTTTGGGAGGGAGGTGGCTAAGGGGAGGGCTCTCTGGACTGGCTAGACAGCCAAAGGACCGTGATAGGCAGGGGTACGGTGTTACTGCAGCTCTTACTCTACACCCCCACCCCTGCCAAGTCCTCACCTTCTTTCATTTGAGGTAAGCATTGTAATTGGGCAGAAGATGACTGTTTTTTTAAATATCTTCATCTCTCTGGGTCCTTCTGAATCCCAGTTTTCCCTATACCAGTGGGTGACTGCTTAAGTATTTCTTTCTCAAGTCTCCTTGTGACAGTCACTTACATGACTCTTTGGAGGAGGACACTTTAAAAGAAAGCATAGAAGAACTTCATGTCAGTTTTGGAAAACTCAAAAAAAAAACTAAAAACAGAGTTCTGGAGGTTATGGATGTTGGTGATAACAGGCTGTCCTCTCCTCTCCTATTCATGAATAAATTCAGAAGATTTAGTTGACCCTTTGGTACCAGCCAGCATACATAGGCCAGGGAGCCACCAAGGGAGGTGGTAGTCAAAGGAAGGGTATGGCTAAGGTAGAGAGAGATTCCCCCAGGGGCAGGAGCCCCAGGACATGCATGGCCAGGATAAGGCCCCTTCTAGGTGCTGAAAGAACAGTTATGACTATGGTGGGGAGGGGTTATTTTCATTTCAGTTACCTCTGTCAGGGTAAGGGGCACAATTAGTTTAGTACTAGAGACAGATCCTTCTGTAGCAAGTCCTTACTTCAATAAAAAAGAGAGAATGAAAAACAGTTATAAGGAACTGAAGGTCCAGGACCTTGATGGGAAAGGATATTCAGGCGAGGTTGCCCAGGGTTACTCTGTGAAAAAGCCCCTTTCTCCTCTAGTAGGAGAATTTGAGCATTTCTAGAGCATGGGATGGACATACCTTGGAAATGCCTCATGCCTTTCTTTGGTCGTTGTCAGGTGATGAGATAGTGAGAAACCTTGGTGGACTCTGCAGAGAACAGCCAGGCATTGTGTTATTTCACTAGCTTGGCTCCCTGTATATGGGGACAGAGTTTACAGAGCGATGGGTTGGCTTGGGGAATACTATGTACCCTCCTGGCTAGGGTCCTCACCTCCCCCAGAACTAGCTTCATCTGGAGTGGACCAGAAGGTCCTGCAATGGGCCAGAATAGTAGGAAGCAGAAAGTACAGCCAGTTCGGAACTATCTACAAATGGTGGGGAGCAGTGTTCCAGATATCTAAAATAACAGATGATCTAAATGTCCTTTATTTTTGGTTTTGAAATGCATCATATTTTTTTTACAGCAGATTTTCCTTCCTACGAACGTGTGGCTTATATTATTAAAATAAGTTGGCATTTCCCAAGCCCACAAATTGTGGTGAGAGAACAGTTGACTTAGAATTATTCTGGGTGGGAGAAACTTTTTATGATTAGCACTCTCTGTGTATGTACATATGCATCACATGTATGCACACACATGTCCATGTACTCCCACACTCTAGATTGTAATTGTGTGGACTTTGATGAGACAGCTTCAATAAATGTTGCCCGTGGAGTAGCAGTGAGTTCCCATTTCCCCTAAGGCCATATTTTTCCAGGGGTATGACTTTCACATAGATCCCTGTAGGAAGTGCTGTCATTTCCTGTGCCGATTTATCCAACCCCTGGCCCACACCTCCAGTTTTTCCTGACTTGGACCCTTTGGCTTTCACCAGTTGCCAGATATCTAATCCCCCTTGGCCCAGCCTTTCTATTCAGTATAGGATTGGGACCCAGTTGTAAAGCAGGAGAGTTGAGGGAGCATGTGAATGAAATAGCTGTACGGTCCAGGGGCCTAGGAGGGGGTCCAAAGGCCAGGAGTATACTCGGGAGACTGTCCTGTCAGACACTCAGGAGCACAGCTGTCTTCAGAGCTGCTGCAGAATCTCTGACTGTCCTCTTATCTTTGAGAAGATGCCTTGGCTTTCTATGTTAATAAGAAGTCATCATAAATAAGCATGCGATCAATAAGACACACCAAAATGAAGGCAATAAACTCTTCCTCCAGATGCAGCAGTTGAGGGTCCAACATAAGGACCTTCCCAAGGATCATCTCCCCTGGAGAAAATATCCCACCCAATTTTCTTGAGCAAGAGAAGCACAGGTCAAAATAATTCTTCTCAGTTCTGTTCTCTTTATAAGCCAGCTGTAAACCACCCCTATCCTGTTATAGCATGCATAAAATCTATTTGAATGCCCTGAACCCTGGGATTGTTGCAGATGACCCAGACAGTTGCAGAGAAGCCTAGGTTCTAAGCAGGACTTGCTTCTTCCTACTGCCTATTATAAACCCATTCCTAGTGAAAATAAATAAATAGCTGCCCCCTCTGTACCATGGGCCAGAAGAGTTATAGAGGATCATTTTGTGTTCAGTTATCAACATAGTGATTATGTATTTGCTAAGCACAAGAAGTGACATCATTGAAATCACATGGGACTGCTTCCTTTAGTGGGATAATTTTAGATAAATCCCTGCTAAAAAGTGCTAAGGCTCTGCTCTGCCAGACCAGCTGGAAATCCTTGTGTGCTCTAAACCCACAGTTGTTCCCCCCACCCCCACCCCTGTTGTTTTTCTCTTCTTCCTGCAGGGATGGAGTGGAGGATGTTGACAGCCAGGGGGATGGGAGCAGCCAGCCAGACACGATCTCCATTGCCTCTAGGACCTCCCAGAACACAGTGGACAGTGACAAGGTAGGACAGTGCCCCAACCTTCCTTCCCCCAAGACTTCTTATTGGCTTAACCACTCCTGGAGAATTACCCATAGAGGAATTTCTCCCATGGTGGAGCCTGACCTCAGTAGCCAGTGGTCTTTGTGATGGCCAAAGGGGAAAGAGCTGGAGGGCTGGAGGAGATATGTTACAGCGTGGAGATCTTGTCTGAGGGGACAGAAGACTGAGGGGGCCAGCCAGACCTCTCATGTCATGAAAGTTTATTAGTACTGGTGAGAGTGAAGAGCAAGTCTGGGTTTCCTCTCCTGAAATGCCCCAGTGGCACTTATTAGGCTGTGCTTTCTGGGAGGCTGGAACTCAGGAAGCTGAGGCTGAGATAGTTTCCAGAGACCTTAGTGGCTGTGACTGGCTCATCCCTAAGTTAGACCAAGACCAGTGACTTTGGAAATGGACACAAAGATGCCAGCTGGAAAGGGCCTCCTGTCCGAAGGTGCTCTGGTGAAAATGATGCCCTTCTCTGGCCAGAGTACTAGGGCTCAGTTCCTGAGGGGCAGAGGACCAGGAAGTGATGTTTGAAGCAATGTGGAGGATGTAGTTGTCTCAGGAGAAAACCTGGTCACTTGCTCTCTTACGTTTTGGAGCAAGTAAGTAAAAGGAACTCTGATGAGGAGCCAAAGAAAGGAGAATGTAGCAGAGACTCGGAGTGTTTGCTCAAGCCTCAGGAGGAGTTCAGCAGTCTGAATGTGCATCAGGAGCAGGGGAAGGTTCTGTCTCTGACCCTTCTCTCATCTGTTTACCTCAAGGTCAAAAGAGTATGAGATGATCCTTTTCTGAATACTAGGGATTTTATTAATAAAGGTAGAGGTTTTCAAAGGCCAATTGACCCAAGTTTCTAGACTGAGTATTTTGGCCTTAGTCTTCCAGCCTCAGGCAACATGCTATGTCCTGACTTCATTTTAGTTTTCTAAGTTAGGGGCCTTTTTTTTTTTTTTTTTTTAAGATAATCTGCATTCATTAGGATTTTTCCAAAAATTTTTTTCTTCCTGGAAACTTCCTAAGATCATGGTGCAAAATCATGCTCTAGACTAGTGTTCAAGGACATGCAGGGTAATCAGCTCTATTTGACATCCTGCTTTCATTTTTGACTATCAGAGTATATGGAAAATTGGATTTTTCTACTTGTTAAATATACAAAGAAAACTATTTCTGTACTTCCCTTTCTCTTCTGATTGTTTGTTTAGAAATATAACCTAGAGAATCCTATAAATGAAAGTATTTATTTTTAAGTAGTCAGTGGGTGGTAAGTGAAGTTCATGTTTCCCATGTTAGTTCCGTGGTCATGGTCCAGGGGATGCCTCCCTTCAGGCTGCTACTTTGTCTTCCCCGTGGACCTTAGACACCTCGGACAGAGACAGTTGTCTTAGGAAGGCTCAACTCCAGCCTTTCCTTGTCTTCTAGCGGAATGATTGCAGTTAGAGTAGACCACTTCTGACAGCAGCCGTTTCTTTATTAATGAGGGACCCTGGTACTTACACATTATTCACAAGTGAGGAAACTGATGCCAGAAAATCTGAGTGACTCACCTAAGAAAATCCTAGCAGTGAGTAGAAAAGCAGAAACCAGAACCCAGGTCTCCCTGATTCACTGTCATGTTTTCCCCTCACTCTAAAAGTCAAAGCTTTGAGCTCCCAGTGCTAAGATGAACTCAGCTAGTGGGACCTTCTGCACATTCTACAAAAATTCAAGTCACATACTCGTGAAAAAGCACCCACCACGTGCCAAGCTCTGTGCTGGATACTGTAGAGACATGTGGGCTCTTTGTTGAGTGTGAATCCTTATTTGTGTAATTTTCGTTTCATGTATGTCTCTATAGCCAGGCTCTTAAGCCCTGATGAGGGCAGGGGTTATGTCTGTCTGTTTCACGGCTGTCCCCTCAGCATGTAGCACACAGGGATGCTCAGGAAGTACTTGGGGAATGAACAGAGCAGGCAGGGCACTCTAGCACAAAGAAGAAGCTAAAACAGGTGGTCTGAAAGCAGCCAAACATACAAATAGTGTATTTATAAATATGCTAAAGAAACCTAGAAGTTTCCTTACTTCAAGCAAAAAGCTTTGGTCAGCTGGAGGACTTGTCAACTCCCGGTTACCTTCTCAGCCTTTGGGAAATATGAGCAGTAGGTTGGAAGATGGAGAGAGAGTCTGTGTTCCGACACGAAATCTGGAAAATCACTTAGAAAGAGTCAAATAAAGGGAGGGCCTGTCTGCGACCATGCACTGTGATTAGAATGTTCTTACTCTTCTAACACTAAGCAGTGAGATTGGGACAGCCATGTGTCCCCTTGACCTGCACTGCCCTTCATCAGAGAAACTATTTATTGGTATCTTTGAATTCATAGATGTTATCAACAGTGTTAAATTTTCCCCCTAACTATACCACAAGACCTAGAAACTAGTCTTCATTGGTTTCCAAGGAGTCAGCTGAATAGACTCTGAAGAAGAGAAAGAGAAAATGGATTAATTCAGGTAGGCTGAGTCATATTCAACAGGAGGGCAGGCAAGGTGACTGTGGGGAAGGGATGAGGCAGAGATACCTCACAGAAATCAGGGTTATTTTAACGGTGAGTTTCTAGAAAAGCCCCAGTCTTTTTCTTCTAATCCAGAGGAATGAGAATAGTAGAACTGTAGGCTGGATAGATGGTAAACATAACCATCAAAGGGCCAGGACGGATGGCCTTCAAGAACTGTGGGACCCTAAGACACCTCTGCAATCACTTTATGTGTCCTTTGTATGTTGGGTAGGGTGGAAGGAGTTTGGACGCACTTGGGTTCAAATTCCAGCTCTGACACTTGCCCTTTGTGTCACGTTGCATGAGTTATTGCACCTTAATCTCCCAATCTATAAAACAAAGATAATACCCATCTCACTGAGTCTTTGGGAAGGTTAAGTAAAATATATTTAGTTGTTACCTATTAGATACTCAGTAAAGGTTAACTTTTTATCTTTATTAGAAAGGAAATAGAAATCTAGATACTGTGAATAAGAGTAGTTGATTATTTAGCAGATTAAAGATCTTTGGAAGTTCTTGAATAGAGTTCTGCCCTCCAGGTCCATGGTTCATTAAATATCAAAAAGTTTTTTCAATGTTAGAACTAAAGGGAAATGGCTTCAGTTTGCTTGTCTATAAATAGAACAACTTTACTCCACTTTCCATTGCTAGGCCTTAGAATCTAAAATAAACCAAGAGCCAATGCTGTCTAGTGGATTATCTAATGGGTTATGATCCATTATTCTCAGGTATTTCATTTGAATCCTCAAATTGTATCACCTTTGGCCAGTGGTAATCCCTAAAGCTTTAGATATTTGAAGACAGTTGACTTGTCTTTCTATTAATCTTCTTTTTTAGAAGTTCTCAGTTTCTCCATCTATTGTTTGTATTAATATATTTTCAGACCTTTCCATATCCTGGTTGCCTTCCTCGGATTTACTCTAATATATAATGATCTATATAAAATGGGGCCTCCAGAGTGACATATAGTACATTAGATGTGAACTAACCGATGCAAATTCAGCTTCTTGTTCTAGAGCAACTATGCCTGCCCTCCTCCCTAAGATGTTTTACCCTGTATAGTAGGATGTACAATGCTGACTCATGAAATCTCCTTGCCTGTTTTTGTGGCCTGCTCTTAGTTGGGCAGGTGACTTAGTAACCTGAGTGTTGGACTATTTAATATCTATTAGATGTTCTCTTGTTTAATTCCATCCATATTCCAGCATGTTTGGAATATAGAATTATTCTGCCCAGTGTATCAGATGCATTCCCCAGCATTATTGGATAAACATACTTTTTGTGACTTGATCCAAATGCTGGCTATAGAGCCAAGACTGAGAACAGAAGACCAACAAAAGACCAACACCTGGCCCTTCTTCACTTCCCACTCAGGTTTTGAAACTTGGGTCTATCCTTATCTGACTCTTCTTTTTAGGAAAGGGAACACCTCCATTTTCCTCTATAACAGAGAAGCTGGAATTGCTTGTGGTATGTCCTCCCTTGATGAGGAATCACTCTAGTATTCTTAATTCTGCATTAAATTCTGACAAAGCTAACATGGATGCCTCAGTAAATGATATGAATAGTTTTCCCCAAAGTTGTTTTTGTTCAGCTCTCAAATGGGTCTGCATAATTAGGTTCTACTTTATCCTTGTCCCGTGTTAAAGTGTCATTTCCCTGAAGACAAATGGATGTGCTTACTTTGTCCATAGAGCTCTGGGTCTGAGCCGCTTCCTATTCTGTCCAGAATATGCTCATGTTACTCTGGACATGACTATAAGACCCTTTTGCTTATATAAGTATTAGGTGATAGAGGTTTGCAACCATATTTCAGGGAAATCCAGAATCATAGAATTCTAGTCAAGCAAGGCTGAGTAATAAGGTAGTAGCAAAGAAGTGTCTTGTCATTGAACAAGATGGGTATCTGCCAAATAATTACCAACTAATGGTACAGAAGTAGCCAGCTGGGCAGTGACAGTCTCTATACATGTATATGTTGTTTAGACTAGGCATGCCAGAGATACTCATTAAGTGCTTATTGAATTGAACATTACAAACCCCTCCTAGGAAGGGTGCTCTCCATCCAAAATTCGCTGTGAATTTCTAGACATGTTCAGGCTGGCTGGAGACAGGAAATTGAGCTGCAAGTGCTATTCTCTGCAAAAATTATAACAGAAAAACACTGCTGAGACATCCCAGGGCTGACTGGGATGAGGGATTGAATGAGGGATTTCAAAAACAAGCAAATGTGATCTAAGTTACAAGGTGGGCTGATAATGACATTATGTGCTAAAGGGGGACAGGGAAATGCCTAGAGAAGCCTGGAGATTTCAGAATACAACTCAGAAGTGTTTAAACTCTCCACTGTCAAATCAGTGTAATGAGTTATGACCAAAACTTTGTTCTACCATTTGGGAGGAAATGTTCTGTTTAGAGATGGTAAGGGCCTGACTAAGGGGACAAAGGATTCCTACAAGGTCACTCACTGCAGTAACACAATACCACTAACAAGGAGCAGGGCAGCCTGGCTGCAGAAGCCTTCTGGGAAAGAACTTCTTTACTAACGAGCCTCACCTGGTTTATCAGAACCTGGTGATCCTGACACATGTATTCTGGGAGCACAGAACAAGCCACTAGGTGCAAGGGCTGTAGTCAGAGAGGGTCTAGCCCCCACGTTGGTACATTGGTGAGGGCCCAGCCCTTGCACTGGCCTGCTTCATCTCTCGTCACTCATGCTCTGTTATGCTCTGCTGTGCTCTCTATTCACGCTCTGCTACATAGCAGGTGTGGATCTCCATGCTGAGAGGGCAGCAATGAATGAAACAAGCCCTCCTTTGGCTTGCTTTCCTATATAGGGAGGAAAGGTAAATAACCAGAAAGAGAAAGGATGGCATTCTAGTCTTCTGCTACTAACAAGAGATAAAAAAAGGCTCCTAGGTTTTTCTTGTAAGAAAAAGTGGGCTAATGCTGTAATTGGAAGAACTTGCCTTAAATGTAAGAAGTTCGTTTCCTTGTAGGGATTATTGTTGATAGGGGGAGAGAAAAATAGAATCCCCATTTAAGTGGCCTCATAGGGAAACTTCCATGGTGGTCCAGTGGCTAAGATTCTGTGCTTTTAAAATGGAGGGGGCCAAGGTTCAAGCCCTGGTTGCAGAAGAAGCTCCCACATGCCACAACTGAGAGTTCCCATGCCACAACTAAAGAAAGATCCCAGACAAATAAAATAAACTAATATCTTAAAAAATAAATAAATGGGCTTCTAAGTAGAAAAATTCTCCAGAGAATGAGGCTGGATATAGGGCTTCTTGGGAGGAAGGAAAGCATACTGGTTCCAGTTCCCTAAAAGCAAAATCTGAGACTGGGATTCCTGTGCATGGAATTTATTGGTGCCCCTTCAGGGAAAGGGGCAGGAAACAGGGCCCAGGAAGGAGCTAAAGCAAATGTGCACGTGACTTCAGCTGGAGTCCAGCTCAGCCTCATCCATCCTGGAGCTGGAGTGTGAATTGCACCCAGAATCTGCCCTACCTTGAGGCAAAGGGCTGGCCTTTTGTGGCAGCTGTGAGCTGTTAGCAGCCATCATGCAAAGAGCTGGGGCAGGAAAGAGGGTCTGAGTGGGCTGCAAAGGCATCTGCTGCTCAGAGGACGAGGATGGCTTGGCGGATCAGGCACGCATTCAGTCCCTGATTGCTTACAGTGGCAGGACCTTGAATGGGTCACTTAATCATTCCATGCCTACGTCTCCAAGTCTGTACAGTGAAGGCAGTGATTTCAGCTTCCTGGGATTTTGAAGGACTAGCCAAGATCCTGTACAAAAGAGGATGTGAAGCAGAGGAGACTGTCCAGGTGACTGTAGGTGACTGGAATTTTAAAGGCCTACAGATCACTGGCTTTTCCCACTAAGGATAAAAACCAAATATCTCTAAATGTGGAGACTCAACAGTGTCAAGACTAATAAAAATCCTATCAGTTCACACACTGTAATATTTTTCACTTAGAAAATTCTTTAAAAAAAAAAAAATCAAGATGATGCAATACACCAGCAGGATATAACCTGTTATAAAGGGAATAATGTGTTATGAGCCATATCCCTAGATTTTTTTTGTGTGTATAATATACAGAATTTCATGATATATTTGGGTGAATGACCTCTATTTTGTTGCTACTCTTTTAGTTTTATTAGATTAAATAAAATTATAAAAGAAAAACATACTTTTTAAAACTCCTTTATCTGTGTTAATATAGAAGATGTAAATAAATAAAGCGATAGCTAATAGAGATATTATAAAATACATTACAGCATATGATTTGGTATTTAAGAGAACACAGAGAGGCCACTGGTACATTTTCTAGTTGGAGAAAGACCATTGTTTCATATTTTTTTTGGTTGGTTTGTTGGTTTTGTTTGAATTTTCTTTCAGATATAGCTAAATAAGACAGTGTAATACAGGTCTACTAAAAATGTATTCAAAAGAATTTAATGGACAACTCAATGCATACATAAGGAAGTACTTGATCTTAAAAAATAAATGTGTAAAATAATAAAAATACAAAAATAAAGTTATTGATCTTCATTAAGAAACAAACAAAAACGAAAACGATCAAGATGGTTCACCCAAGTTTGAGTCTCCAGAATGAGATTGTGACAGCGTGTGACATTTAGCCGCAGGGCCTGAGCAGGTGACCCACCTCCTGGAGGTAGGTCTAGCCTATTAAATGCACAATGCTAAAAGCTAGAAAGAAAAAATGTAATGGGTCTCCAGGAGAGTCCTCACCACTTCTGTTACTCTGCCCTTTTTCTCAGGGCCCTAAACTGTTTCTTTAGAGGGAGAGGTTTGTGTTGCCTCCCATCTAGTAACGGAGCATTTTCTAACTCTTAAATAAATACCTTTAAAAGATATACAGTTGTACTCCTCCTTTGAGGTGGATACATCTGAAACCTAAACTTAGACTTCATAAATGTTACTGATCATCTAGAAAGCAAATAATCTTGGTAACCCACCATGACTGAGTAGCAGTTTGCAGTACACAGGCAGATCACAGAGCACCGTGCCCACAAATTTCTTGGTTTCCAGTGGTGGTATTGTGCAAATATTTGATCCAGAAATAAGGAAATTGCAAAAGGTGATTTGTCAGTAGATTAGACCTCTGTGTGATAGCTATAGGGCTGGCCAGAGGCCAGATATGACTCCAGGTGAGTCTGGAGTTTGAAAACAGACACTTGGGGAAGAATGGAGCCCAAGATATCCTCTTGCCCTCTGTTTCCATCCTGTTTAAAGGGAACAAGGTGATTTGCACAGAATCACAAAGCCAGTTCATGGCAGACCTCAGATTCTAGCCCAAGTCACTCTCCTGCCTGTTAAATGGAATCAAAAGCATAGTACTTTTGTAGTAACTGATAGTTCAGCTTCTAAAACTTTGTAGCAAAAAGAAACACTATTGTTACTGGCTTCTTTTCCAGCTGTCTCTGTACCTCCCTGCCCAGTCCCAGCAAATCTACAGCAACCCAAAGTAAATTACAAAGTGGTTCTTTAAGTTGTCTCCAGACTGCAAAGGGGAAAGATAACTTATCAAGTGTTAATGCCTACCACAGACTGTTTGATACTAAGTACTTGTGATTCATTGCCTTGGTGGGAGTGCAGTTTTGCCCCAGAGTCTTCAAGCCACTGTAGGCAATTTCCCTTTCGGATTCTGAGAGCTTGGGCAGTAAGCACTGTGGTGAGGCTGATCCCTGCCTCCAAGCGGTGTGGGAGCGTGAGTCTTCAGAACAAGTTCAACCCTGCTGCCACCCAGCACAAACTTAAATTCTATTTGTAAAAAGTTTGGTGGAAGCAGAAAGCAAATTTGAGATCAAGCCAAGATGTTAAAGTGGATTAGCTGGCAACAGTCCAAGGCAAACAAGCCTCAAGTGAGTACACTGCCCGTCGGACACACTGGGGAGAAGGGATACAAGACTGGGAGATGGCACAGGTCGAGGGCAGGGCCAGCTTGGAGATCGGAGGCAGAGAGAGAAGTGGCAGCTCTCAGGGTGAGGGTTTTACTGGATTGTTCTGCACAGACCTCTTGGCATATCATTCGCCCTTTTTCCTTCTGAGTTAAAAAGTTCTTTTAGTGCAGAACAAGATGACTGAATCTACCTTCTTAAAGCTACTGGTAAGAGGGAAACAGGCTTTGGGAAATATTGTTCTTAAAATGTTGTGCTCCTGGGTGACTAGGGGATGATGACACTAGGAGTTCTGATATCTGGAGGCAAGCTCTCCTGGTAGGAGTGAAAGTGAACTCTTAGAAATTTCAAGCAGAAGTCTTGAAATGAAATGAAGATCTAGAGTCAAAGCAGTGAGATTAGAGTGGATGGGGTGGGTGAACGAGGCTTTGAGGTGGTGGTTGTGCTCTAGCTGAACTTCCTTTCCCCATTTGTGCTGTGCTGTCAAATGTGATGTGTTTTCTCCCATAACATGGGAGTCTTGATATAGATAAGCGGATAAATATTACCCTTTTTTGTGATCTTGACCGTAGATTGAAAATGCTTGTGTGGGTTTTACCTGCCTGGAAGCTTAGCTTCACTACCTTACTGCTAATGGCTACTGCCCACCTATCTGTCATGACTAGTGGGATATAGTGGACACAGGATGGGCATAGGAAGATCTTTGCTTTTGTGGCGTTGGGGTGAGATGATATGATCCTGTTGCCAGAAAGCAGAGCCTTGTCTAGAGAAACAAAATGGCCTATCCTTTGTGGTGGCTTGCCACTAGGAAAAAACCCCAAGGATGGGACTTTGGCCCAGGGCAACAAATAGCAAATGCCTGCTGAGAGGAGCAGCCTACTTCTGCTCTGATAGCTCTTCCTATTGAGACAAGTGCTGGAAGATGCATATCTATGAAGACTAGACCCATTCCATGTGTCCACTCCCTAGTTTCAACCAGACCCTTCCTTCTACTAATCAGTCTTTCTGATCTTCTGTTGCCATATTCCACTCAGATCTGGCCCTGGTTGTATTGGAGTAGTCACTGGCTTGTTCAGAGTTGATACTCAACTTTTCAGCCTCCCCATATTAGAGTTGAGTTTTCTAAGTTCAAAATGTTCATCTCCAATCATCATTATTATTATTATCATTATTAATGCTCTAATTGGTTCTACTTGAAGCTACTAATTGCAGCAACATATAGACATTGGTTAGAAGTTCAGAAGAGCAATTCTAAATCTGCATGGGCCCTGCTGATGCTGGTTATGGGGTGTTGACTGAATGCACCCATATGCATTGCTCTCTGTGTCATATGCAAGGAGTTATACTCCACTCTGAAGTTTATGAAGAAGTAAAAAATAGAAAAGAAAAAAAAAGGCTCTGTGTTTTTCTGTCCCTTTTCTGTCTCCTGCTAGCTGGTTTCCTTTCAGTTGCAGGAATGGGATTTAGAAAGTTTCATTCAAGACTCTTTGCTGTTGCTTACACATAGACTATAGTCTGACTTGGTGAGCACTAGAGGATGTTAAAAATTCATTACCTTTTCTTTTCCTCATTATCTTGATGCATGTTATCTTTTAATCTCATTTATTAACTTATCAAGCATTTATTGAGCTCCTACTGTTTGGTAGGTGCTATTCTAGACAAAGAAGTTATGGCAGTGAACAAAACAGACAAAGCACCTAGGTGGCCTGCTTAAACCTTTCTCTTTTGTGTTGATGTGAACCTAAATATAGTCAAATTGGAGATATTTGGAATGCACTGCAACTACATGTGTGTGTATCTGTGACTGACACTATTGCAGCTTTTATTTTAAAAGAATTCAGCAGATCTTTTAAAAAGATAACTTGGGAGTTCTTGAAGGTAGTCCCTCAGTTTTTAGCTTCTTGATTCATAATGATTCCAAACCAGAATGTTAGAATTTCCACCACTATCACCTTTGAGCTGTAGTTGCAGTCAGTAGAGTTTCAGTTAGGGAAGGTTGCCTTCATGGCAGGTAGACATTCCAGACAAAGAGAAAAGATCAGGAAGTAGTCACATAGCCCCCAAATATTACTTCTGTCTCATAAAACAAGAATATCAAAGGAAAATTGTTATTTAAAAAAAGGGAAAACTGCTATAATAACAGGTGAGGAGGAGGAGGAGGAGGAAGGATATGAGGAGATGAGATGTGGAGAAGAGTTTATTCAAGGAATTTATTTCAAATCGTAGAATCTGAAATCTGTAATACAGAGTCTAACTCATCTCCCCATCCCACTTCACCCTGCAACCCCCCAAAACAAGAACAGTCACAGTTTCTATGCCTCTTTACCCACAAGATATTAAGCACCTTTATTGAATCCATGAAAATGTATTGAAAACTGCTCAAAGAAAAATATTTTAGGCATATGTTCTCTAACATTAGATTTAAAACAGTACTTCTAACGGGGGCATATAAAGTCCAAACCACTGGATTGGTTATGCATTTAGGAGGCAAATAAGTAGCCTGGTGTGCTGCAGTCCATGGGGTCTCAAAAGAGTCGGACACAACTGAGCAACTGAACTGAACTGACTGAAGTAGGCACTACCATTAACTCCTGATCAAGCAGGAAAATCTTTTAACAGAGAAGAATGAAATTAGCTAGAGACAAAAATGGAAAATTATTTCAAATATTTAGGTATACTGAATTTTACTCAACAGAATTTTATTGAGTGTTCACTGATGACCATTTACCATGGAGATTCAGAATATATAAGAACAACCTCTGTCCTTGTCCCAGAGTTTTCTGAGTTCACACCCGCAAGTGTCTTATATATGATGCCAGATATAGTGGCTGTATACATGTTATTTGTATTTATGGAAGGACATGGTTGTACTTAGCACTTCTTTGGTTCCAGTTTTTGTACTTAGCATCAGAGAAACTAGTACAATGAATGTTAGCTGAGATATATACTTACCACAAATATGCTACATTTTTTATTTTTTCTTTTCTTTTTTTCTTTCGCTACATTGTTTTAAACAGAAGTATAGGCACTTTGAACAACAGCCTAGGAACCAGGGAAGCTTTTACACCAGAAGTGAAATTTGAGCTTGACCTTGAAATTTATCTTCCTTCTATTTCTCCTCTTTTGTATCAGTTTTAACTCTAGAATAATTATTCTAATAATGGACAGATTGTAAAAGAGCAATACAACTGATACATCTGTATCAAAAGAAGTATTTTGTTTTGATGTTGAATCAGGCTTTTTTAAAATGACCTGTTAGTTCTGATGGGAACTATCAAAAAGTTCCCTCAGAATTTTTTCCAAAACTTTCTTATACTTCCTCATTATAATCTAATTAAATCTGTTTTTCCTTAAGCACATGTACTGAAAATTTTTTAAAGGAACTTTTGAAGCAGTAATACATACACATGATTTAAAATTTAGGTGTTTTTTTTGCGATATTATTTTAAAATATAAAAGCTCACATTTATTCCTTTTAAAAAATGTCTAAACAAGTAAGCAAACAATAAGTACTGTTTTATACTTTTTTCCTTGTAACAAATCTGGGTAATTTCATAGCAGGACATGTAGAGCTGTGTCATTCTTTTTGATGGCTACACAGTATTCCATTACTTAAGAGGACCATAATTTGTTTAACTAGTCTTCTATCTATGGGTGCCTGGGATGTTCCAATCTTTTACCACTACAAACAGGGCTGTAACCCTTACACAAACATAGTTTTTCACGCTTGTGAGTGATGAGTTTATTAGTAGTATAACTTCTTAGAAGTAGAATATGTGTTTAAAATTTTTGATAGATGTTGTTAGATCACCTCCTATAGAAGTTGAACCAATCTATACTCTCCCCAGCTGAGTATGTATGTCAGTTTCTCCAGTCTTGCAACCTTATGTATCTTCAATATTTTTTATCTTTTCCAATCTGGTATTAGATACTTTAATCCTTATTCAATATTTCTCTCATATATATTTTGTTTAACTGATAATATTGCAACTGTCTTATTTTCTGTTATTTTTATTCAAATGTGCAGTATTGGACTTACACTATTACCAAATGAGACTTACAGACTTGTCTGATTAGCAGTTACTTATACTCTTATTTCTATGGATAAAATGCATTCCTAATTAGATACATCTGGTTTACATTAAACTTTTTCTTCAAGTTATTAATGTAAAATAGGTATACTAAAAATGCATAAAAATTACTAAACATTTGAATAGGTAATTATAAAGTGAACATATGTGTAATAACCATGCAGTCCATAAGAGCAGGACATGGCCAGATTTCCAAAAGCTCCATGTGTGCCCCTCTCTGGTCACAACCCTGTCCTCTTCCCTAGAGGTAACCATTCTTCTGACATTCGTAATAATAATGTCCTTATTTTCTTTATTATTGTACCTTCTATGTATGTATACCTAAAGAATATTATTTCAATGCGTCTGTTGTAAAGTTTTATATGGCTAGAATCATTCTCTCTGTGTGTGTCCTCTCTTGCTCAACACTCATTTTTATGGAATTCATCCATGCTGACATGTGTAGTTGTTCATTCATTTTCATTGTTGTATAGTATTCTGTTGTATGAATATACCACAACTTATTTATCCATTTTGCACATGGGATGTTTGGGACTATTATGAACAATGCTGCTATGAATACTCTTGTATGTGTATCCTTGTAGAAGACATGTACTTGAGTTTCTCTAGGGTATAAAGCTAGGAATGAAATTGCTAGTTGAAAAAAGAGAAAGAAATTGCTAGGTGATAGTGTGAATGTGTATCTTCCACTTTACTATTAACAGATGACGTAATTTTTTTTTTCAAAGTGCTGATACCAGGTTTCTACTCCTACCTATAAGTATATGTGAGATTTTCTGTTGCTCCACATCATCATGTATACTTGATAAAACCAGATCTGATGGGTATGTAGTAATATTTGCTTATGGTTTTAATCTGCAGTCCCCTAAGTATTAATGAAGTTGAAGATCTTTCCATATCTTAGTGGGCCTTTAGATTTCCCCTTCTGCGATGCTCCTGTTGGTCACAGGGGCATGATGCCTAGTTTTTTAGTGGGTTGCCTGTTTGTTTGTTTTTTTCTTATGCAGTTTTGGGACTTCTTTATATATTCTAGATATTAATCCTTTGTTGGTTATATATATTGTAAATATCTGCTTTCACTCTGTGGATAGTCTTTTCACTCTATAGCATCTTGCAAAGCATCTAAATCTAATTTGAAATTTTGAAGGCAACACATTTGTAAGTTAAAGGCTCATATAATGGGATATAATGAGACATTTCTTACATTTAGTCCTTTAAAATAGAGTTCATCATTTTATTCTCCATAGAATAGTAGAGAATACCAATACGGAAACTTTATACATAATGTGGGCTTTTGTCAATCCCTAAGTTTACCTGTTTTACTAAAAGAATAAGAACAAAGACTTTGACATTTTAAAATATATCTGTTACACTTTATATATTATATAACAGGCAATACAGTTAAAGCAATGAAATGTATTAGGAAAAAAGATGATAAGCCCATTGGATTTGGAACTCGGTTAGTTGTTTGACAAACAGATCTAAGACCCAGGTAGAAAATCTTTACATAGCAAAACTAAGCATCTATGCTCACAGGAGAGCCTCTCAAATCCTAATTTTATATGTAATTCTTACCATCATTTTCATCTAATTACTTAGCCCATAAGAGAAAGTTACTTCTTTGTAGACACTAGTAGCCACAAAAGCTGAGCTACTGATAGCAAAACAGGAAGCAGAAAAGCTATGAAAGCAAAAGCTGACAAAGGAAGCAAAACTCCAGCAATTGGGTCCTATTTACTGAAAGTATGTAACCTGGCATGTCTTAGGACATCCTTCATATTTTGTCCTATGCCATAACTATTACTCATGCTGGAATTGTCAACAGAAAGGGAAACCATGTCCAGTTTATTTTTCTTTTTAAGAAGTCAGAGATGTAAAGCTATTCATAAAAAGATTTAAACGGGGAGAAAAAGTTGGTGTTGCTGTTTACCTTTTGTCATCCAGAACACTTGGTTATCCTGAAGGCACATTTCCCAAGGGGTCTGGAGAGCTGAAGTGCTGTTGACTATGATTTACATTAGTGGAGAGATTTGTAAAGATGAAACGCGACTTTTCTCAATCCTAATTATTGACTTCAAGACTGCTTCTGCCCTCTTCTGGCATCTATTGATGGTCTGTATAATCCACTCTAGTCCACACTGCTGTACTGTCACACATGGTCTATGAAAGAAGCCTCCTAATTGGTGCCCATTCACCCTGACCTTCCGCTAATCTCTTCTCCATTCTGAGGCCAATGTGATTTTTTTAAAGTGTAAGCTCTTCACGTCTATGGCTTCAACCCCTTTGAAAGCATCCGTTTGCTCTTAGGATGAATACCAAAATCGTCAGTATGCCTTATGAGGGCTGCATGACCTGGACCTTGGCCCTCTTCTCCTTACTGCAGCCACTTTTCCTCGTGTTTCCTGCCTCGCAATCTTCCTGGCCTTCCAGGAAGGCCAGGTTTCTTGTGTCAGGTTTCTTGCCATCTCAGGCCCTTTGTTTCTTCTGCCTAGAAAATTCTTAGTCCTCTCATGCCACGGTCTACCCCATTTGCTCTCTCTTCTTAGCCCATCCTGACCCTCTGACTAACTCCTCTCCCCAAGTCACATCTCTCACAGTATTCTGTATTGTTATTTCTTAGAGCCTATCACCATTATTGACTATCTCAGCATTTGTTTGGTTACTCAGTTGCTTCCTCCACCAGATGTTAAGTTCATGAGGGCAGAGACATATCTGTTTTATACCCCCACTACATCACCAAATCCAACAAAATACTGATTCACAGAAGGGACTCTGTCACTATTTATTAAATCAATGAATGAAGACCCAATAAACACAAGGTAATGTGTTGGGCATTATGGGTAAGAAAGAGATCTAGAAATAGGGAACAGATATTATGAAGAAAATCAGAGGACTTCCTGGGTGGTCCAGTAGTTAAAATACTACACTTCCAATGTAGGAGGCATTGTTCAAATACTGGATGGGAAAACTAAGATCCCATGTGCTGCACAGCCAAAAATAATTAAACTTCTTAAAAATAAATTAGCAAAATATTTTTAAATGAAAAAGAAAATCAAACTTACCTAGTTTAGGAAGATTAGAAAATGTTAGCATTAAACTTTACCAAGTGGGTAGAGTTTATCTTGAAATGAAAAAGAAAATCAAACTTACCTAGTTTGGGAAGATTAGAAAAGGTTAGCATTAAATTTTACCAAGTGGGTAGAGTTTATCTTGGCAGGACTGGTATTGGGAGTGGGGAGGAAAGTCATTCTAAATGGATCAAACATCTAGAACAGGGACAGGGAGAAAGGAAAATATAGGATAAGTTTGGGACATGCACAGTAAATATGCCTGATGAAGTGTGGACTTTGTGAGGTGAGATGTGGAAAACAAGGCTGAAATGATCGGTTGGGTCAAACCATGGCAGACACTGGACACCATTCAAAGGAATTTGGACTTTGTTGGTAGCACCTAAGAAATACTGAGAGTTGTTTTATCATGATGGTTACAGAATTACTCATATCTTCACCTGTATGTGTAACTCTTTATATGCTCTCATTCTTTCTCTCGACTCAGAGTGTCTCAGGTTAACCTATCCACATGCTCTGAGTCTGATGTTTTGTACCCACTTCCGTCTAGTACATTCAACATCTCTTCTCTCCCTCATATTGTCAGCTGCCTCCTTTCCTTCTGCCATTTCACACCTCTTTGTTGCTTCATGTTTGCTGAACTGGAACTTCTCTTGATTTTTCCTTCCCTAGATCTTCCCCTACCTTCAATAATAGCTTTTGTTGCTTCCATTCTGATGTCCATGACACAAATTCCAAGATGATATCTCTGAAGTGACTTACTCCTAATACAGTTTCATATTCACTGTTTATTTACTCAGCACATTTTTGCAAACCTACTATGTGCAAGGCAGTATTGCAGACTGGAGATGCAGCAGTGACACCAAACAAGCTAGTCCCCAACCTTATAACTCTCAGTTCTCCTGTGAAATCAGGAAATGAACAAGCAAACACAAGACCAAATGGTGACACAATGAACACTGTCACCGTTAGTCTTTATAGTTTGATGTCAACTTTCTTCAGTCTTGGCATCAGAAAATTTTCCTTTTTCTCTCAAACCAGCAACCTGGCTTGACTTCCCTGTTTGGGGCAGAAGCAGAATTTTCCAGACACCCAGGTTTATATCTGTCGATCCATTTTGCGCAATATCCCCTGATAGCCAGCCAATCCACAGCCAAGTCCTAAGGATGATTCCCTCAAAATACCTATCACATCACCCTGGTCAGGCCCTGTTTACCCTTTATTTAAATTCTTTAAGTAGCCTACTAAATCTCGCCCCCTACTGCTTTCTGGGATGTTGCCCCTGCATCATATCTTTTCTACTGATACCAAATTCATCTTCCTAAAACATTTCTTTCAACATCTCACTTGTCTGTTAAATGCCTTCAGTAGCATGTATACTTAGAATAAAGTACAGTCCCATCTCCAAAGACATTTATATAATTTTTCCTTCCTATATATGATCCTTTAGAGACCCTTATCTGTTATATACACTAAAATACACTTAGATTAGATTGAATCATGTGAAACTGCCATTTTTGTGGATTGGATCCAAAATGATTGATCAAATATTGGCAATTTGTAGGTTGCAACCTAATTGCACTTACCAAATAATTGGTTACCTGTATGTCTCTCTCCCATGTTACATTGTGAGTTGCTTGATGATCATGGCTTGGTTTTAATGATACTTCTATCTTTACTGTCTACTACAGCATCTGGTGCATAGTAAACTGTGGCAGTCAGCTGCCTCCACTCATGTCATGATCTGCTCCTGCTGCTTCCATTTCCCATAATGCCCACTGACTTTACCTAATCACATCCTACCCACCACTCACTTCTAGCCTGACTCATGCCTCCTTCATGGAAAAGCTCACTATTTCTCCACATTAATCCCCTGCTGCCACCTCTGAGCCACCAATATTGGTTTCCCACAGTCAAATGTTATTCTTCAACATCCAAAGCATGTATATTATACTGTGCATACAGTTGCACTTTAACAATGAATTGAAAGATGTCTGTTTATAGCCTTTACTTTTCACCCTAGGATCCAGCACCATATTTTCAATTGTCTATGACATAACTGCTCTTGAATGACTCTTTGTAGTCTACTCAGCAGAACTGAAACTAAACTCATATGCCACCTCCCAGGTCTGCTCATGGTCTAGATACCCATCCGCAGCTTGGTCTCTAAGCCATCTCAGCTCTCCTTCATTCTCTGTCCTTCTCCTGAAATAACATTCCACTGGATTATCACAGTGGCTGCATTTTTCTCAGCCTGCCTTTAGACTTTTATATAATATATCAAGTTTATCCCTGGGAGCTTCAAGAGAAGAAGCATGTCTCCCAAACCACAGCAACATTCTCTAGGACCTAGAGCGCCCTGATAAACTGGCCCCTTCTCCTTGGTCCTACCCCTCGCTTGCTGTCTGCAGATTACTCTTCTCACATTTTCTGGTAGATATGTGTGATTATATCTTCACTAAAATATAATGATCCTTCAAATCATAATCACCTTTGTTAGTATATGTCTGTAACACATGCTGCATCATTGTGTCTCTAAACTTATCTCTCTGTCCTAAAAGATGTTTCTGACCTCAGGAAGAATGTTGCTGGAAGGCATCTTCATCATTATTAGAATGATATTAGAATGACTCTCTCGAGTCCCTTCCATCAGCACTTTATGAGAAAGCATCTTCTTCCAGTTTGCTATTGTTTCCCATGGGTAGTTTTCATCTCAGCAGCTAAACCCTGAGACCCACTAAAAATAAGGCTTACATGTGATACACTGTATTATCAGCAACGCATTGAGGTAGAGTGGGCATTCACAGAGAGGGCTCAGAAAAGACTTGTTTGAATATGTTTTTACGTGTATAATTTATGTTCGTGTGTACCTATGAATTTTGGTGTGTCTCTGACTATGTTTCCCGTGTTGCTCTCTAAGAAGGATTCACTCACGTGGTCTGGGAGGCAGGGATAGCTTAGATATTTCCCCTGGCCATCAAGTCCATGACATTGCAAACCAATAAGCCATGTGTCCCAAAAGCTCATGGCCACAGCTGACACAGGTGAAGAGCCTACCTGAGCTGCAGCCTGGGGTTATTTTTCTTTTCGACCTGCCTGGGATCTTCCTTTTCCCTCTAAATATGAAAGACTGACTCTTCTGTTAAACACTGAAAGGAATGTGGATGTGTATATGTGTGTGTGTTTGTGCTTCTATATGCATATATACAGATACTTATATATACATATATGTATGCATGTATGTATATATGAAGGAAATACACCAAAATGTAAGTAGTGGTTATTTCTGGATGGTGGCTTTTTCCAAATTCTCCACGATAAGTCAGATTACTTTTATTAATCAAAAAAAGAGTAGATGTTATTTTTAAGGACAGGAAGGGTCACGATTATTAGATGGTTTCTGGATCAAACCTCTGTGTGAACCAAAGACAAAGGGATGAGCAGGTGACTAGTAGGTAACAGGGGGATGAACTTCCCCTCAACATCTGAAGATGAGAGAAAGTGACCAGACGGTGAATTTGGGCTGACTTGCAGGATGGGCCAAGGTTACTGAAGGTTGTTAGTTGAGGAACTGGCAACTTTGTTTGGTTTTTGAAGGTCAGGAGCCTTGGATAGCGAAAGGGAAGAGGAGGAAAATTCAGGCAGGGAAATAGGGAAGGTGAATAGTAGGTTAGTTCATCAGAGTTTTTCCCCAAACTCAGCTGTTTAGTAAAGTATAGGAAAGGTGAGAGGAAAAGCTTGAAATAAATGCTCAAGTTCATGAAGAGATTTTACGAAGAGATATACAGTGGGACGGAGAGAAGGCAGACATGTTCAAGTTCGGTTTTAACCCCCTATGATTCCAGATGGAGGGGTTCCCCGAGTGATCAGTGTGGGAACACTGGGTCCCCAGGTAGAGAGGATGGGTCACCCCTGCATGGGCAGCAAGGTTCCTAACAGTAGGTTCATCATCAGGTCAACACACAGCTCCCCCACTCCCTCCCCTACCTCCTCCTCCCTCCTCTCCTACCCTCAAAGGACATGGAAAGTTTCTGATAATTTTCGGTAGAGAAAGTTTCTAACTTTTCTGAACTTGGAACAAAAAAGTTACATGAAACAAACATTGTCAAGGATGCTTCTACCACCTGGCCTAGTCTCACAGTTCTCTCCAAAAGCAGAAGGAAAAATGAAAAGATGAAAAACAGAGGGAGTGACTCTTCCTTGCTGAGGCCGATTTCATTCCTTTGGGATAGTATTCTGCAAGTGGGGACTCCCAATCTGTCACTCAGGAGGGGACACAGCAGAGCCTGTCTCTGCAGCACCCCGAGGCCTCTTTGTTCTTCACCAAGCTGCTTGGCCGACCACTCCTTGCCAGTTACCTCCTCACCGAATTCCAGATGAGGAGCCCTGGGGTCAGTATAAGCAGCACACACACACGGCTAGAAGCCAAAAGTAGAGTAGGAAGCATGAAAAAACTAAGAAAGTCACAAAAATCAGTTTTGAAAAAGAGCTAAACTGAAAACATAATTCATGATGTCTTTCTGTCTGCACGATTCAACATTTGTACTATTCTGTATCTCAGTTTCCCATTCTGGTGAAGGAATATTTCCAGTCTGGGCTCTAGTTTGAAATTTGAGGTGGAGAAAGGCTCTTTTAAACCATTTAATATGGGCTTTGCAGTTCCATGAGTGTAACAGAAGAACACAGAGCAGTGAAGTGCCCTCCAAGGACAAATCTGCCCATCTAATGAGAGTCATACAGTCCTTTCCCTTAGAAGCCCCTGCTGTAACTGAACAGGCCGAGGAAAGCATGAAGGCTACTATAAGGAAGCGTCCAGCACATAGACAACTGAGAGTAACAATTGTCTTTTCTTCCTGAATGCCTACTCTGAGCCTGGCATTTTTTATGTAATTTCTTACTCAATCCTCACAATTCTTCAAGGTAAGTATCATTATCCTCATTTTTGCAGATGAGGAAAATGTAGAAGTTAAATAACCTGCCCAAGGTCACACATCCAGAAAGTGGCAGAGCTGAGATTTGAACCCAGGTCTTTCTCATGTCTGCTATGTACACTGCCTTCTGCTGGCCAAGTCCATGAACCAGAAAATTTGGATGATTCAGGCAGAAACACACAAAGTAACATTTTGGCCCAGATACTGTTAACTCCTATCATTTCTCCCTCCTGATCAACTGAATGAAATGCACTTGATTGAAAATACCAAGGGCAAGGGGAAAAAGAATAAAAAACCAGGAACATACCATGTTCCATGTATTATACATGTCAACTGCTCAGTCTGCTGTGCCTAACAGAACATGACGTGAGTCAGGAATTTAGAAGAGACAGTTTATTATGTCTGCCACAGAAGTAGTAACTCAGGCACATACCTGCCTCAGTGGCTTCCAAATCCATCAGATAGAAACATCTAGAACATAAAGTCAACTGAAGATGCATTTAAAAACATATTGTAAAACAGCTGCCTCAAATTCTTTGTAGAACAAGAAAGGATATAAATCTATAATATAACAAATATGTTCCCCATTTGTGGCTATTTTTATACCACTAGATGTTCTACCCAGAGACTGTAGAACCTCTCTTTATAACTCAGAAAACTCATGTTATGAGTGTCTAATATTAGAATGAGACCTGCTGTATATTAATAAATAAGTAAAGTGTTTCTATGAAGGAGTCTATACCTGGGCTTCCCAGGTAGCGCTAGTGGTAAAGAACCTGCCTGCCAATACAGGAGATGTAAGAGAAGTGGGTTCAGTCTCTGGGTTGGGAAGATCCCCTGGAGGAGGAAATGGCAACCCACTCCAGTATTCTTGTCTGTTAAATCCCATGGACAGAGGAGCCTGGCAGGCTATAGTCATAGCGTCACTGAGAGTCAGACACAACTGAAGCAACTTAGCACATAACTGAATAGGGGGAGATGGGAGGAATCCCAATATACCCCCCAAAAAAAGAATTCTGGAAGGTGTGGTTAATAAAAGCTGCTATCCTATCAATATGGGTCTCACTGATTCTTGCTCCTCATGGAAAATGCCCAAGTGCTTCTGGACAGTGTATACTGGCAGATGTGAAAATGCAGTTGAAATGCTGCACAACTCAGGTTTTCCAACCATGTATTGTCTGGTACATAGAAAAGTCCTGTGCCTTAATGATTTTAAACCAAGTGACCCCTAGAATTACCAAGGAAACATTTCAAAAAACTCATCCCAGGCTCCTCACTGGCCTGCTGAATCAGAATGCCAGAGGTAGAGGGCGATTGGATATGGGATATCTGTGAATTCCAAGCTGAGAGTTATTGTCTAAGTAATAGAGATCGTTGACATTTCAAAGAAATTTAATGGCATTTTTTTAAACCACATTTCCACTTAAATTTTTCCCACTAGTCTCTGCCCTAGGCTAGATTTTCAGAAAATCATCTCAATGAGATCATAAATGGCCGTTGCTTTTTAATGTTGATGTATGGATGTTAACTACTCTTTTAAGGCACCAACTGGGCCATATAATATAATGACTTCCTATGTAAATGCATGTATTTTCTCAGTTTTGGAGAACAAGTGTTCAGTTTGCCTACATGCCTGAATTTCTTATATGTCTCACATAACCATCATCAGATTTACAGGTACACAGAGACCATCACATCTTGAGGTTTAAAAGGAGATAAAAGTTTTTGTGCAAAATCTAATAAATACACATACTGAAGTGACCCAAACCACTTCTAGTTATGTCTTCAAGGATAACATGGATCCTCCAAATATGTGAGGGATGCTTTCTAAGTTCTTTGGAATCCGCAAACATACACACATACAAATATCATTTAGCAGATGGATTCTCCTTTACAAAAGGCAACCTACCACAGCAGTTAGGATCACTTTGAAGTCAAACCAACCTCAGTTCAGATCTCAGCCCCTCCACTTGCCAGTTGTATGATCCTGGGCAGGACCTTAATGCCTCAGTCTGCAAAATGGGAGTAATGGTATTAACCCATTCCACATTTCATGAAATGATGCATGCCAGATGCTCAACACTTTGCCTGGCACATGGTAAACATGCAGCAAATATTAGCCATTAATAATAGTGATAATAAAACTGACACAAATAAATTAGCTATTAATAATGATGACACTGAAAATACTTTTTTAAACTGTTCTCCTCCCTTAGAATTTTAACCACTGTATAAAGAGCCAAATGTCAAATTCAGTACTTGTAAAACTATTAAATTCTGCCACTAAAGTAAGTTCTGCAGATGTAATAGCACATCTATAAACTGGTACTGACAGTGAATTATGATGTGGGGGGCTAGCTAATCAGGACAGTTAATGCCATGTCCCTACCCTCAGCCCGTCAATGTAACATTATGCAAAGGAAAATATGATTAAAATTTTTTGAGACCCTTTTGCCCTGGAAAAGGTGAGCTCAGTGGGTACCAGTACTTTGCCCTTTCACAAATACATGCATCCTGTCCCGGACTTTCTTTAGAATCTCATCTCCCTTCTGAATCCCTAGCACCCCCGACCTTCTCCACAGTTCAGAGTAACTGCCATTTGAACTCCATGCTGAGGCTTTTCTGTCCCTTAATGAACAGTTTTTGCCTGGCTGGAGTTCTTACTAAAAGAGTCTCATACTGGTTTTCTCATTTCCATAGGGTAGCCTTTGACACCTTGAGCTAAACCACAGTCAAATGGGAGGTCAGACTCTTTCATTCATCTTAAACTTTTCTCTTGGATAAGAACCATTGCTTTTTGAAATATTTCACTCTTCCAGTAGCATTAGAAGTTGTTTCTCTATGAAGGCCCAGTAGAGATAGTAGAACCACACTAGAATATGGGGTTTCTGGCATGGCTCCATCACTCCCTCACTCAGTAATCCATTCCCTTAGCCAGCCTTGCAGTGTGCATGAACCAGCCTAATGCCTTAGAAAAGTTCCAGATTACTACGTTATAGACCCTGGAAACACTTGACATCAAGAGTGTTAAGTCAGTTACTACTAAAGATCTGCTGCATAAATGGGTAAACTTTTCTCAGTTTCTTTCTCTAGCTGAATGTCATGCTAAGACTTGGTAGGACACAGGGACCCTAAAAGAATTGAAACAAGAAAACGAAACCAAAAAAAGACAGGAAAGGTATGAAATAAACACTAATGATCACTGCCACTGGACCTCTTATTTAATGTATCTCTATTTATATTATTCCTGGCTCCACTTCTCTTTGTTTGTTTGGGAAGTTGGAAAGTCACAACAGGATTGCTCTACAGGGAACTAATGCAAAGAACAATGTTCAGGTTTGCACTCTTGACAGTATTTCACAGTTAAAAGTGGCCAGTCAGTGATCCTCCTCTGGATGCTAGACCTGGTTGACTTCTGAACCTTCAGACCAAGCACTATCCTATACAGCACTCTGCTTCCTCCATTTCCTCTAAAATAATGACTGTGTATTTGCCAGGTTGCACTGTGTGCGTTGGATTGCTAGAAATACACTAGGTCACACTGATGGTTTCACTCTGTTTTCTATAAAGGGCTACAGGATCTCATGAAAATTTTTGCAAAGTTATATGCAAATCACAGAGCCCCGGCCCTTTTCTTAACAGGATGGCAACCTTGCTCCTCGGTGGTACCTGGGACCTGGAGATCCTTTCTCCACTTACGTTTAGCACGCAGCTCACCGGGTTAGCCGTGCCGCCGTTGGGACCTCCCACCTGGACTCCCATCACCCACCTCTCTTGAGACTGCTCTGGCAGGGCTGGTGTGGGGTGCAACCTTTGCTCAGAGGGCAACATGTTCCATGCAAAATCTGCCCCCTGGGCCATGGGCTCACTCCTCGGGGCCCCTTGCTTCTTTCTCTACTGGGTGCAATTCAAGGTTGCCAAGCTTCTCTCCAAAGTCTAAAATGGGTGGGGCAGTAGGGACCTGTGAGTGTCCCCATGGCCCAACACACTCCCCCAGCTCCCAGTCTGAACATCAGGCCCCCGACCCTGGTTGGGGTTCATTAGAGTTTTCCTGGAGTTTTTCTCCACGTTGAATGTTTCTTTTGTCAGTGGCCCCAATCTGGGAAAACTCATCATTTTAATCTAGCCTGCCTCCCCTATATCATGAACAGGAGGGAGAAGGAAAAAGGGACCTCTTATGGTTATGGTTTATGGAAGGTGAGGGTCAACTCCAACCGATCTGAAACACTGGCAGGAACTACTTCTCCCAACAAATGTTCCATCTGCTTCAACCTACCCAGGTTTTGCCACTGTTTTCTAGCTCCTCCCTAACCTTACTCACTGCTGAGGTATCTCGTTCGCAGATTACCCTACCAGCCCTCCTTGGCTTCCAAATTATCCTGTTGGCAGGGGTGGGTGGGAGGTGGGAGAAGAAATAAACAAACTGGCCACATGTTGATAATTGTTGAGACTAGATGATGGGCACGTGGGTGTTCGTTCTATCATTCTCTCCCTTTTGTATATGTTTGCAGTTTTTCATAATAAAAAGTTAAAAAATAAAAAAAGTCCTCCAACTCCCAAAACACTTGAGAGCCCCCACCCCTAACACAGAGTTTCATGGAAATCCCACACCAAGGCAAGAGGCAAAGGTGATTCCATTACATTATATATATATGTATGTATATATTCATTTTCTAATTTTTTTTAAGACCCACTGCTTTATTTTCAATAGACTAAATCTATTTATAAGAGGTCCCAAAGTTGGGTTCACTTCCCCTGGCTGGGTTATGGGAGGGGGGGCTTGGGTAAAGGGTTCCTTAAAATCCTGAACGTTTACACTTCCATGTATCTCACAAGCTTATTGTGAGGGTGGGACTTGTTCAGTGTTCTGAACTTTGCAGAGGAAACATGCTCTCGACTCAAAAGTGTCATGCTCTGGAATTGCACCTGGCTCAGGAAAGGACTGTCTTTGTACTTGAATTTAAATCCAATGGAGAACCTTAACATGGGCATTTGCATGACTAAGAATTGCTGCTGTCTTTTTCCATATGTCACTTTCTTGAATGTGTTCTAATAAAATTATTCTAAAGCAGGCTGTTGATATATAGTGATTTATAAATACTTTCCGCTGAGTACTGAGGCCCTTAATTTTCTACCAGGAATGCACCCCATCCCACTTTCTGGAAAGATCTGTTGAGGACAGATGCAATGGGTGTACGTCTGGCCTGGTGGTGGCACCACTGCAATTGCCATCACAGTGCAAATCATGTCAACCACTGTGGATTTTGTTTTCTGGTTGCCTAGCAGCAGAATTTGTTTTCCAGGACAAAGATGGTCATATGAAGTCATGAGTGTGGTGGGGGAAGGTGGAGGGGGCAAGGCAGGACCTGGAGGATAATTCCCTCAAAGAGCAAAGCAGAAGGAGAGACAAAGGCAGCCAAATAGAGAAGTTAAGTTCTGACTCATCCTGTTCACTGATAAGAGTACATTCAAGTGATTATCAGTTGTTAAGATTTATTTACAAAATTGCACTTTTTGATATCAAGTTAGAGCAAGTTCAAAATCTCAAAATGTCATTAAGCAAACTAGAAGCAAATGGAGAAAGTATGTATTTCCAAAGGTAAATATTTTGAGAAACACTTTTGACTCTGATCTCTATCTCCCCTTAAGCCAGGCTGGCCAGGGCACTCCCATTAGCCATAACCAACTTGGGTCAGTTTTTTGGAACAGGAAGCTTTGTTAGAAACCTTGTAAGGGGCAGAAAAGGCAGGATTAGACAAGGAGGCTTCCATACACTGAGCACCCTCCTTACACCAGATTATTGGGAAAGCACTTGATATATATCAACTCCTCTGATCTTCAGAGCCATCCTGAGAGGCAGGCAGTACTTCATTTTCCAGATAAAAATGCTGAAGCTGAGAGAAGTACATAATTTGTACAAAGTCATAAAACTAGAGAATAACAGATCTGTGATTCAGGTTTCTGATCCCCAAACCCTTGCTTCTTCAGACCACAGGGTTGATGGCCAGCGCCCAGTCTGGGCTCTCTCCCATATACCTTGCCATGAATGCATTTAATGAATTTTGCAACCTCTGTTTGCCCTGGGGATTGGTGGAGGGAGGCAGAGCCAGCATCCTGCTCTTCCTGTTGATTGGAGATCTCTTCCAGGCCAGGGTTTTGCAACCTACATCCACATACCTTGAACTTAGCTGTATAGAGCACAAGCTGATGAAGCTGAGATTCCCGTTTGATTTTCACAGAAATTTGCTCACTCAGCAAATATTTGAGTGCCCCCATGTGCTGGGCATTATGAACTGGGTGGGCAAATACAGACTCAGCCCCTGTTGTCACAGAGCTTGCTAGTGGAGGAGGGAGGCATTAATCAAGTAATATTTGAATGGATACGTAATTATTAATATAATTGAAAGTGACCTTGGAGATCATTGAGATCCACAGATGAAAGGAGACCCAGCAGCTAAGCAGTTTGGTTAGGACAGTATAGCAAGTTAGGGCAGCATAAGGATGAGAATTCAGTAGGTTTCTGTTCCTAGACTGCCTTTTCCCTATTGTGTCACACTCTGGTCTCTTGCACGCCCATAGCCAGCCCTGTGAATGCATTGATCAGTCAGTACACTATCCCCAGCCTAGGAAAAACCAGATAGCACATTTTGTAATGATAATCAAACAGCATAGTGAATTGAACCCCTGAGGATGGCAGTTACCCAAGCCTTGTTTGCAGACTTATTTCAGAGCCCAAAGCAGGAACAGAGAGGCAAGGCTCCTGTGCTGTAAGAAGGGTTCTTGCAGGTGTTTCAGTGTTTTGATCTGACCCAGTATTTTCTTATCTCTCAATGTCAGCAGTTGTTCATTCACTTGTTAATTCAACAAATATGTAATGAGTACTGACTAGGAAACATGCACAGCCCTCAGAACTGGGGACACAGCAGTGAACAAAACAGATTGCCTTATGGAGTGAACATTCCAGCTGGGGGAGATAGACAATAACTGAAATAAGTAAATAACAGCATATTAAGAGGTAATAAATGCTACAAGGAAAAGTAGATCAAGAAAGGCAAGTGGGGAGTGCTAAGGAAGGTGGTGATACATTTTTAGGTAGGATGGTTATGTTCTCAGCCATCATTTTACTTACACACACACACACACACACACGTGCACGCACGCACAGCTATATGCAGTATGATTTGAAAAGTCCCATAAGCCTTATCCTACCTCCTTCAGAGAAGTAAAGGTCTCTCAGTAGCATGTCTCAGAGCCCAATTCCTGGGTTTCCCTTTTTCCCTTTGAGTTAAGGCAGTGGTTCTCAAACTTGAGTGTACACCAGAATCATCTGGAGCACTTGTTAAAACATAGATTGCTGGGCTGCACTCCCAGAGCTTGTGATTCACTCGGTCTGGGGTGGGTCCAAGAATTTGCATCCCCAGATGCTGCTGCTGCTGCAGGTGGTCCAGGGATCTCTCACTTTGAGAGCCACTAGGTTAAGTATTATTGGAGAAGGAAATGGCAGCCCACTCCAGTATTCTCCTGGAATATCCCACAGATAGTGGAGTCTGGCGGGCTACAGTCCATGGGGTCACAAAGAGTCAGGCACAACTTAACAGTTAAACAACAACAACAAGGTTAATTATTATAGCTGAAAGATCTCTGTTAAAATCCTGATAAAGGATGTATCTATTCATTAGGACCCATGGACATTATCAAAGTAGCTATTCCTGGAAGAGCAGAATCCTTAAGAAATGTGATTTTTTTAAAAAACTGGGTGAAGTTTCAGAAACCACAGCCCAAGACTCCAAGCATTGAGGAGTTAGGGCAAAGGACAGATTGTGAAAAGCTGGTGACAGTATTTCACTGTTTGTCTATCAATACTTTGTGTTTTCCTAGTGTTTAATACTTTTACAAACCCTTTTATTCACTACTCTTTTTTGGCAGGTAATCTGTTAGGTAAACAGTTACAGATGTCATTATTACATTTTCTAGATAAAGAAACTGAAACACAAAAAGGTTATATGGCCTCCCTTGGGCATCAAGGATGAGAACACCAGTTGCCTTCCCCCTAGTTCAGTGTTCTTTTTCTACTCACACTCTTCATAACATGAGCTATAGCTTTCTCCTGGGGTATCTACCCCGGGCCATTAAAATCCAGGACATGTAGTTGCTCTTTGCCTTTTTAGTCTATTCAAAATCCCACTTGCTGCATGTAGATTATCCATGTGGGTGATTAACTGTGACAAATTCTAAGCCCTGCACGAGTTTCCTCTGCCATAAACACATTTCTCTTCTACTGCCAGGTATTGTACAGAGAAAATGCAAACTCATTTTAATATTAGCCCAAGCTAGAACTAATCATCATAAAAGCAAAGCTGCCTGGGGAAGAGCAGACATAATACTTTCCAAAGACAAATAGAAATGGTATTTGATTATGTGTACTTTTGCTTCCATTCCATTAGTTGTGATAATTGAAAAGTTTCCTGTATCACTAAAGCCTATGGGGAAATGAGAGTGGATTTTGTTAAATCCAATGACTGATGAATCACATTCCCAGGTATTTAAATATACCAAAGAAAATCATGGACATGAAAGAGAAAATCCTGTTTTCCAGTACTTGCCTTTCTTTTTGTTATTTTCTCCAGTTAGGCACTGATTCCTCATAGTGAGAAAGTAAGGTCTCCCACTGAATCTCACAGACAAGGAACCAAGAGTTACAAAGAGCTGTTTCTCTTCAGCTACCATATATGTTTTGACCATCCAAGAGGCAAAGGTTTTATTTTTTTCCCAATTATTTTTATTAGTTGGAGGCAAAAGTTTTAGAAACTTCATTTCTAAAACTGTCCTCATCTGTCTCTCAACTCTTTGATATTCTAACATTTTCTTCCTGTACCACCATTGGGACCACTCATTTATTCAATAAGCACTTACTCTGCACCAGACACTATAAGAGCCACTGAACAGGCTATGAAAATGAGTTTGAAATAATCCTATACTCAAATACATGGCATATATTAGAATCATTTTATAAATCACATAGAATAGTCAAGTTGAAGTGTATTCTAGATGTAGATCATAAACCCATGTGAGCATCTCCCCATTTTAATTCTCTCTACTTACTATATGCTCAAAGATAATGAGTTATTTTAGCTTCAACATAAAATAGGTATCATTGGGAAAGAAATGCCTGGGGAGAGAAGAATGGGGTAAGGAAGAAACTCTACTCTGTAGCTCTGAGCACACTCTGAGATGTGCATCAGAAACCCAAAAGCTTGGTAACAAGGAGGTGGCATAGGATCTAACATCTGTCGTAGTTATTCCACATGTGGACCATGATAAATTGAAAATATGAGGATCATAAAACCTAGATGATTAGAATTTCCATATTTATGAAAGATACTATGTGAATGTTTTTTTCCTGAGCTTTAGACTCCAAGCTGTGCTATAAAAATGACTATTCCTTAAAAACAAATAGTTCATGTCCACTGCAACACAAGGATCGAGCATATAAGCAAACAGGTTGGGTTGGAGGAGATGAGGTGGCATGCAGAGGATTCAGTTAATCGAATCAGTGTTAGAGACACCATGAGAAGAAAGGCAGACTGTAATTCAACAATATATGTGTGCACAAATACATATGCACAGGAAAGGTGTTGAAGCCCAGTAAAAAGAATTTGGGAGGATGTGAGCCCGTTAAATAAATTGCAAATACATAATTCGAAAAAGAAGACAAGTTTAGAAAACCAAAATGCAGTCAGAAGACAAGGATAAGGTTGTAGTTCTGATGACCCAAGTAGCTTAAGGAATACCACTCACACATCTTCCTTCTGTTTGTGTTGGGTCACCTGTTGGTACAGCAGCCCTTACTCCCTCTGTTCAAAGGAGCTGCTCAGGCTCTGACTCCAGTCTGCTTTAGGTTGGGTTTTGTGAATAGCAGAATCTCAACACAGGGATTCAGGGCAGATGTACAGCTGGATCTCAGATCTGTCCCATGAACCCTATTTCTGCCAGTTTTGCAAGCCTGTTCTGGCCTGGGAGGGAGTTTTCACAGCATGGATGATGTATCCAGCCTTACCAATGACCATCAGGGTTGCTTGATCATCTAGCCAGGCCTGCTGTGGGTGGGTCTGGTCATGGATGGTGGTAGCCACAGGAAGAAATAGCAGTGATGGGAGGAGGGGGTCTCGATGTATATGCCTTTGAGTTTCTGAGATAGTGGAGTAAGAAGTGTTATTCTACTTGTTACACTATCCAGGGATACTGTTGCCTGGCAATGGTGACCTTTTAATGGGCCTTTCACCCAAGTATCATGTGGAATTTTTAGATTTGGCTGTATTCATTTTTTAGATTTTGCTGGGTTGCTGCTATGGCATCAATCAGGGTTAAAGGATCTCAGGGTGAGAGTGGGGACCAACATGTGTGCTGAGGAAGGGGCTTCTGATCATACCTGGTATGAGTCAACTATCTTTTGGCCTATCCTGATAAAAATTTAATTTTTAACTAAAACTATAGAATGCAAAAACATTATACCTTACATATAGATGTAGATCATTAGCTGAATAAAGAACCACTACAGTTTTATAGGACATGTCAGATCTTACTAGTAATTGGATTTG
The DNA here is from genome assembly GCF_019320065.1 of Cervus canadensis. Classification (NCBI taxonomy): domain Eukaryota; kingdom Metazoa; phylum Chordata; class Mammalia; order Artiodactyla; family Cervidae; genus Cervus; species Cervus canadensis. The sequence continues at coordinate 45,417,138 of NC_057392.1, forward strand.
CCATTGCTATAAAATAAGTCCCATGAGGGCAGCAATTCTTGTCTGCTTTTTTTCACTGCAGTATCCCCACTGCCTATGCTAGTGCCAGACACAGAGTAGGCACTGTAAGTACAATTGCATATTTTTTTAGTATGCATAAAAACAGAAATATTTTCCATCTTTAATACAACCCAACTGGTTATATTGATGGTGAATACTTCCATTACACCACTGGGGAGTAGGAAGGAATTCTGAAGAGTAATGTCATTCTTGGCAAAAACAAGGAACCTGCTGCTTGAGTTCCAGGTAATGCAAGAGTAGAAGACAGGTTTGTGTGTGATAGGCAAAGTTAAAACCTGAGAGCAAGGACAAGAACTGATTAACAAGAAAAGCAATTGAAAAGTTAGCAAAGAAGCTCCAAGGCTGTAATCAAATAGGCAAGCAGAAGCCCAGGTGCACAGCTGTGTGTGGGAAAATACTATGTGGTTTAGACACTGACAATGCAAAGGATTCTGATAAATGTCGATTCTTCCCTCAACAGTTTTTATTGTATTATACACCCATGAGTTTTAAATATACCATTTGACTTTTGGGGCTCTGTGGATTATTTCTAATTAAGAATGGCAAATGGGACAATTGAAAAAGGAAGAGCACCAAGGGCCAGGAGCAATAAAAAGGAGAATAAACCCAAAAGCATACATGTCTAAAAATGTGAAACACTTGCTATGAAAAGTCAGATTTGAAAAATGTCTCTCTTTTGATTTGCTTCATTGAGTTGGTTGCCAATGAAAAGGACTACGACTCCAAAGACAGTGTTGATTGCAAATGCACTTTTCCCCACTGCCCTGTCCTATCACCATGCTCATGATTCTCATTACATATTCCTGAAGTTCCAGGAAATGAAAATATGAGAATTGATGCATCTGTTCGAGTCAGTCCAAGGGATGGTCAACAATGGAATGTGATGCCAGTTCCCTGATAACAAGTGCAGCTGGCTTTCAGCTTGATTTTATGGAGCTTTAGGACTATTTCCAAAGTACACACAAGGAAAATAAAATATAGTCCTTAACTGCGAGAATTGTATAGTCCAACTGGGATAGAAAATATATACTCAAAGAACAAAATTCACACTATGTAGGAAGCATAGCTATTGCATTAATCTAAGAGATTCCAGAAGCTAGAATTATCTGTTCTTCCTCTCTTTATCCAATACCAAGGATGAGTCATAGCATATAAAAGCCATAATCGTCAGGTTGTTTAAAAAAACAATAAGAAATATAATAATAATCATGGTAATAATAGTAACAACAACAATAATAAAATCTAGTAGGTCTTCCCAAATTGCATTTAATGTGTATATGTTTATGTTTGTCTTAGAATAGACCCTTTACATATCTCTCCCTTCCTTAACTTCATCTTTCTTACCACTCTGTCAATATTCCTGAGCTCCTACTAGTATTGATCCCTAAGACAGTATCTTCCCCATCCAGGGAAGAGAATGAAAGCAGATATATCTGTCAGGACAAGCTAGGTTATACTCTGGTAACAAACAACTCTAAAAATACTGGTGGCTAAAAAAGCAAAGATTTATTTCCTCCTAACACTACATATTCATAATGGGTTGGCATGGGGCTCTATTTGTCACAGAAAATCAGGGACCCTAGCTGATGTATCATCTTCTAAAGTTGCTGATTACCATCCCAGACAGGAAGAGAATTTTAAATAATCTTAACCCAAAATTAAATGATCCAGCCTGGAAATGACTCAACTTCAATAGCCAGGACTAGTCATGTGACCCTACAAAACAATAGGGGCCAGCCAACCAATTGAGTTATGTGTCCAGTAGGTAAAAAGCTAAAAGTGTTTCGTGAACATCAGAATGACTACATTAGCAGTAACCTCAAGTCATATTTGCATGTAATTTACATTTTGGCTGTAACTCAGATTTCAAATATTGCATCTACTCAACAAGTATGTGTATGTATGTGTGTGTGCATGTGCGTGTGTGTGAATTTCAAACATATACATTGAAATACTGTTATTCACATTTGAGTCATTGTTTTATGTTATTCCCACTGCCTAATTTTCACTAGGCTTCATCCCTGACTATTAGGCTCTGAATTTATTGAGTCAATGTGTCAATGTCTAATCAGAATATAAAGATTGGAAGGCTTCTTGTTCTTAAAACTTTTTCCAGACTTAGGGAACCAGTTTTTAAGGGCACAATGTCCTGATGAATATAGAGGGACTTGAATCCTTTCATATCTTAATTTATCACATTATTTATATGCTAACCTACCGAGTTCTCTATTGATATCTGGCATCAGCCTCTACACAGTAAGTTTTATACAGTAAGAATGGGAACTTATTGAATCCCCTGGCAGAGTCACTGATTAATGGTTCAAAGAATGTTTTACCTAAGTATGAGAACATGACCCATGTGCTACTTTAGTCCTATTTTAACTAGGGCTATAAGATTGCATGACCTTGTTCTAGAAATCACATGTTACTCCATCATTAAGCATCCAATTTCACTGGAAAGCCAGAGCAAGCTCTACTGTAAACCACATTCAAATTTCTGCAAACACAGGGTGTTGAATACAAGCTTACCTGGGCAAGAAAATATAGCACTGCAATGAGAAGGAAGGAAGCCTGGTTTGGAGTTAGGAAAGTTGACTTTGCTCCTCATTCTGTTATTGACCAGCTGTATGAGCTTTGAAAAACATTTTAGCCAAATCATTTGTCTTCTGAATATCTCAATTTCCACATCTATGAAGTTGAAGAGTGATAGAAACTTATCTCTAAATTTCATTCATACTTAAACATTCTGTTTTTCTGTTACTGACTTAGTTTTACCCCAGCGGTCTATGACTTTCACTGGGGAAAATCACAAGCATTCATCCTAAGTAATGTAGAATTGGGAAAATGTTATTTGTATATAAAGGATAACCTAATTTTATACATAATTATTATCTGTATTGATAAAAGAGATGTAGTATTAAAAATTAGTAATTTTTTAATGTTTAGTTTTGAAATATAGGCAGAGAGTTTATCAGAAATTAATATATATACTTCATTTCTCATTTACTTATCCATTTAGTTTAAAAATATATATATTGAACCTCTACCATGTAATTAGCTAGGTTAAATGAGCCTAGGGGGGAGAATGGGAATTGAGGACCTTGACAAGAACATTACTGAAATAATGGATCATGGAATACAAGCTGCATAGGAAGGAAAGTAACGAAGGGAGAGTCTTGACAGATTGGAAGACGTTGTTCAGTTGCTCGGTTGTGTCCGACTCTTTCTGACCCAATGGACTGCAGCACACTAGGCTTTCCCGTCCTTCACCATCTCCTGGAGCTTGCTCAGACTCATGTCCGTTGAGTCAGTGATGCCATCCAACTATCTCATCCTCTGTCGTCTCCTTCTCCTGCTTTATCTATATTTCCCAGCATCAGGGTCTTTTCCAGTGAGTCAGTTCTTTGTATCAGGTGGCCAAAGTGTTGGAGCTTCAACTTCAGTATCAGTCCTTCCAATGAATATTCAGGGTTGATTTCCTTTAGGATTGACTGGTTTGATCTCCTTGCCATCCATGGGACTCTCAAGAGTCATCTCCAACACCACAGTTTGAAGGCATCAATTCTTCAGCACTCAGCTCTCTGTATAGTCCAACTCTCACATCCATACATGACTACTGGAAAAACCATAGCTTTGACTATATAGACCTTTGCCAGCAAAGTATGTCTCTGCTTTTTAGTAGGCTGTCTAGGTTTGTCATAGCTTTTCTATGGGAGTCAGTAGAGGGCTCCACGTGCTAGAGGCCCCAGTGGGATTAAGGAAAGGTCATAGTAAGAATAACTAAGGAGGGTAAGTTGTGGTCAGAAAAGAGTATGTGAGACTTATCTGTCCAACCAAAATAGAGAAACAAGGGCCGGATATACTCCCCTGCTTGAAGCAACCAAAAACCAGACAAAAAATAAGAAACTATTTTCAGGACACTGGACATAAGACAACAAAGGACAGTGTGATCCCCAAGAGACAGGAAACAAAGTGAGCCCTGTAAACACTCTTGCTTACTGCCCGGAGTTTCCAGGTTTCGGTGCAGGGAGAGGTAAACTAGAGGACTTTTAGTCTCACCTTCTTAATTTAACTAGAGAATATGGAGCTGAAAATCCAGTGACATCAAGGCAGCTAAATTTCACAGGACAGAGTAGTGGAGAGAAGAAAGCTGCACAGAAAGAGAACTCTGGAGATATTCAGAGTGTTTCCTGCGAGTATCCATCAAATTATTGATCAGCACATGCATAAATGGAAACTCCCCCAGGATGGGGAAGAATCACCTGAATTAATTAGAGGAAAGGTACTCATTGTTCCCCAAGGAGCCTACAGTAATGCCTGTTCCCACCAGCCAGACTAGGAAACCCCAAATTCTTGGGACATCAAGTTAAGTACTTAGAGTAAGTCCTAGAAGAACTAGGCTCTGATTCTGCCTAACAAGTCTTAATAGAATAAGACTGTTTCAAAGTAACTGCATGCCAGGAAAAGCTCAAGAGTAGTTATAGGAATATATGAATATAATTGTTGAGCACCCAAGAAAAGGTAAAATTCACAATATCTGGTATCCAATCAAAAATTACTGGGCATGCAAAGAAGCAGGAAAATATGACCCATAATGAGGGAGAAAAATCTATTGACACTTAACCAGCACTGACACACATGTCGGCATTAGCAGACATGGACATAAAAACAGTTATTGTTAAGGATTTCATACATTCAAAAAATTAAGGGGAGATATGGGAAACATAAAGACAAACCCAAGTTGAACTTCTAGAGGTGAAAACTACAATGTCTGAAGTAAAAAATACCTGAATAAGATTCACAGTAGATTAGACATTCCAGGAGAAAATATAAGCATACTTGAAAGCATAGTAATAGAAACTATACAAAGAGAAGCATTGAAAAAATAATAACTTTTTTAGGAGTACAAAGTATCATCATTGTTGATCCATGAAACAACCTCAAACATCCTAATATTCATGTAATTGGAGTTCCCAAAATGGAAAGGGGGACATAAAAATATTTAAAACAATAATGGCTGAGAAAGAAAGTAGAAAATGTTAATCACTCAGTCATATCACTCTTTGCAACCCCGTGGACTGTAGCCACCAGGCTATCTGTCCATGGGATTCTCCAGGCCAGAATACTTGGAGTGGGTAGCCATTCCCTTCTCCAGGGAATCTTCCCAACCCAGGAATCAAACCAGGTCTCCTGCATTTCAGGCAAATTCTATACCATCTGAGCCACCAGGGAAGCCCAATAATGGCTGAAAAGGTTTCAAATTTGATAAAGACTGTAAACTGATAGATCCAAGAATCCAAATAAATCCCACACACAATAGCTAAGAAGAAAACAAAAGCAAGGCTTATCATAATTAAATTGCTCAAAACTAGTGATAAAATAGAAGACCCTAAAAGCAGTTAATACATGCTATGTGCAGATGAACAAAGATAAAAATGACAGCATATTTCTCACTGAAGACAAGGTAAGCAAAAAGACAGTGGCACCTCAGAGTGGAATAATGAAAGTAAAAGGAAAACTATCAACCAAGACTTCTATATATAGTAAAAATTTATCTCAAAAATGAAAGCAAAATATTTTTTCCCTGACATAAAAAAGCTGAAAAAAAATTCCAAATTCCTCACCAGCAGATCTATACTACAGGAAATGTTAAAGGAAGTCTGTTAGGTAGAAGGAAATGATACCACAATGAAAACAAATCTGCACAAAGAAATGAAAAGCACTAGAAATAGCAAATACATGGTTAATATAAAAGTTGATAGATAAAGAACAGTATGAAAGTGCCTTTAAACAAGGTTGTTAAAAAATCCTCAGAGAAGTAAAGGAAGAGTACTGTATATGAAACAGAAACAAGTGACCACAAAATAAGAATGCACACTGGTGAGAGTATTACTGATTTAGAAAATAGAAGTGAAGGAATGTCTTAGAGCATAACCAGAGGGATAAAAGAGGGGGGATGACAAATAATTTTAGTAATAATTCTGGAATACAGTGGGGAGGATGGCAAAAGACATTTTTCAAACATATAGTAAAAGAATTTTCCAGATCTCAGGAAATACAGAAACATTTTAGTGAAAGTAGAGAACATCAAAAAAAAAGAAAAAAAGAAAAAAATTGTGAGAGAGAAAGAAGTAGTTACCTAAAAAGGAATGACAGTCAGCGTGATAACAAGGTTCTCATGACAGAGCCTACAGAGGAATAGGTAAAAGCATCAGTGTTCTAATGAAAAATCTTTGCTACTTAGAATTCTATGTCCAGTAAAACTATAAAAGTAAGGGTGAAATAAGCATGTTTTCAATATACAATAACTTAGACATTTTATCACTCATAAATCCTCACTCTTTTGCAAAAAGGAAAATGAACCCAGGAGGGAGTACTTGATACACAAAGAAAATAAAAGTAAAGTGAAGTCATCCAGTCATGTCCAACTCTTTGTGACCCCATAGACTGTAGCCTATCAGGCTCTTCCATCCATGGGATTTTCCAGGCAAGAGTACTGGAGTGGGTTGCCATTTCCTTCTCCAAAATAAAAGTAAGAGAGACACTAAAATACTATGGTAAATTCGGTCTTGCCCCATGACTCAGTTGGTAAAGAATCCACCTGCACTGCAGGAGACACAGGAGACCTCAGTTCAATCCCTGGGTTGGGAAGATCTCCTGGAAAAGGAAATGGCAGCCCACTCCAGTTTTCTTGCCTGAAAAATCCCATAGATGGAGGAACCTGGCAGCCTACAGTCCAAAGGACTGCAAAAGAGTTAGGCATGACTGAGCAACTAAGCACATGAATATAATTTAACATTAAGCACAAATAATAAGGATAAAAAGAATAATAAACATTTGAAACAAAATGAAGTATTCTGAGGGAGGATAAAGCAAGCTCAGATCTTTTCTGACTTAAGAAACAGATAGAAGTAGGAATTCACTTAGGCTTTGTTAGAAATATATACTCTTTCAAGGGTAGTATAAGATAGCCACTGGGAGGAAAGAAATAGAATATATAATTTAAATACTGGTAGGGGAAAGTACAGAGAACAAAGCAATTTTAATCATTCTGATAGAAGGAAAAAAAGAAGCAGAAAAAATACATGGCTAATTGAAAAATATAAACAAAAAAGTCAGAAAGAAGCCCAAGTATAATGTTAATCACTATCAATGCAAATGAATTTAATACATTAATTAAAATACAGATGCCTTCCAATTGGACCTATTAATCAAAACTCAGGTATACACTGTGTAAGAGAGATGCAAGTCTAAAGCAATGATATAGAAAATAAAGATGGAAAAAGATACACCAAGCAAATGTTAGCTAATAGAAATCTGGTATAGAAATTTTATTGTCAGATAAAATGCAATCATTTAAGTTCTCTAGTTCTTTAAATTCTTATTATGTTTAGTATATTTATCACTCCAGCAAGCTAATTCAGAAATGTCTACCTGAAATTGGAGTGCAACCAGACCAAAAATTTTTAAAGAAAGAAAAGAGCAACAAAAAAGAAAATGTGCAATATAGGCTTTGGAAGAAAGCTGAAGTTGAAAGAGTGTTACTGGAAGCTAGAAAAATGGAAATCCACATTGTGAAGTGGTGAAACATTTGGAAAACTGTCATTTACAATAATTTGGAAGTCAGCTCATATATCTAATGAATAAGCACATTAAGATGAAGAGTCCAGGATTTTTTTTAATGGAAATAATTGAATCATTTTAAGAAAAGCAGTAACAGTGGTGTCTGTGACCCGTAACATGTAAAGACAATCTCTGTATCAATAACAGCATAAAGTCTAGGAAGGGAGAAATGGAATGACTGTTGTAAGGTTCTTATATGATCAAGAAGTGTTGTGATTTCACTTGAAAGTAGACTGTGATAAGTTGAAAATGTATATCAGAATCCTAACATGACCACCAAAGTAACAGAACAGAGTTACAGCCAATAAGCTGTCTTAGTCTGCTTGGGCTGCCATGACAAAATGCTACAGCATAAACAACACACTGATTTTTCTCACAGTTCTGGAGGCTAGAATCCATGATCAGGGTGCAGGCAAATTCTGTTTCTGGTGAGGACCCTTTTCCTAGCTTGTGGTTTTGGCTTCTTCCTGTGTCCCCAGATGGCCTTTGCCCTATGTTAATATGAGCTCTGGTGCCCCTTCTGGAAATTTTCCAGGAATTTGGGAACTAAATAACACACTTCTCAATAGCCCACAGATCACATTTGAAGCCAAAAGAGAAATTAGTTAAACTGAATGAAAATAAAAATACAACATATCAAAATTTGTAGAATGCCATTAAAGAAAGGAAGATGTGTACTTTAGTGATTATGGGAGTCAGAGCATTCAAAAATAGTGATCATGGTGTGACCTTGGGGAAGGGCTGCTGAAGTGAAGTAAAAGAGGAGCTCAGTGGAGTTGAGGTCAGAGAAACAAGGCCAGGGTGCTAGAGGGACTGCTCACAGGGAAGTCAGGAATGATGACAAAACTTGGAGTAGAAAGGAAAACCATCAGCCTGGAACCAAAGTCACCAATAAAGGAAGAGCTTCTAGTTCCAACTTTGTAATCTTTGCAAATCACTTCATCTCTCTGAGCCTCTGTTTCCTTATATATAAATAATGTGAAAGTCACTCAGTTGTGTCTGACTGTTTGCGACCCCATGGACTATACAGTCCTTGGAATTCTCTAGGCCAAAATACTGGAGTGGGTAGCCTTTCCCTTCTCCAAGGGATCTTCCCAATTCAGGGATCAAACGCAGGTCTCTCTCATTGCAGGTGGATTCTTTACCAGCTGAGTTGCAAGGGAAGCCTATATATAAATAAGGGAGTTATGAATTCTCCATCTCTATATAGCTTTTGACAGTCTCTTTGTATTTTAAATATTTTCATGTGTATACATTTTATGTAGCCTCTTCAGATGCTTTTTGGGAAATAGCAAAGTATTAAATGATAAACATGTAAACACATAGTCTCTAAGTTCCGTTCAAACCCTAGCTTTTTAATTTTTTGGCTGTTCTGGGTCTTCATTGCTGTGCATGGCTTTCTCTAGTTGTGGCGTGTGGGGGCTACCCTCTAGTTGCAGTGCACAGGCTTCCCATTGAGGTGGCTTCTTTTGTTGCAGAGCATGGGCGCTAGAGCATGGGCTCAGTGGTGTGGTGCACAGATTTAGTTGCCCCACCGCATGTGGAATCTTCCCAGAGCAGGGATCTAACCTGTGTCTCTTGCACTGTTAGGCGGATTCTTTTTTTTTTTTTCAATAATTTTTATTAGTTGGAGGCTAATTACTTCGCAACATTGCAGTGGGTTTCATCATACATTGACATGAATCAGCCATGGAGTTACATGTATTCCCCATCCCGGCCCCCCCTCCCACCTCCCCCCCCACCCGATTCTTAATCAGTAGCCCATGAGGCAAGTACCCTAGCGTTTTGTAATTTATGCCTATAAACCATATCATTTCGAAAATGGCACTCACAGCAAAAGCAGCAGTAAGGAAGTTATCCTCCAGTCACTGTGAACAGTCCAGAGAGGATGAACTTGTATAGAATAAATGAGGGGAAGTATTTTTCATGCCTCTGGAATGGCCTGCACTAAGGTTCAGATGCAGAAGCAACACAACCCAAAGAAATAAATGGTGAAATGTCTCCCATGGTTGGAGTTGCAGGAATGAACAGTGAGGCTGGTCAGATGAAATCAGGCTGGAAGGGATGTTGAGACTTACAGGTACCATGCAGAAGAGTCTCTGAGGACTGAGACATCCATAGGAGAGGCTGTTTCCAGGACTGCATTCACACAGGTGAGCAGGGGATCATAGCCTGCATGACTACACTTTATCACAAAGCAACACAGTAACCTTATTTTGCTGATAAAAACAAAGATATAATAGTATTAGGTTGACCAAAAGTTTGTTCAGGTTTTTCCAAAACAACTTACAGAAAAACTCAAAAGAACTTATTGGCCAACTCAATACATCAAAGTAACATTGGGTTCAAGATTTTATTGGTGGCTTTGTGAACTTCGGGGGACAGAAATCCAGAAGTTTTGGGCTGGGAGAAACATGAAAAGAAATGGTTTCCTTCAGTTCAAAGAAAGGCTAGTAAAGCTGATGACTGGTAAAAGTACTAGACTAACTTTTCTGAGTTAAACCTGAGTTGGTTGATATTTATCACTATTTAATAAGTTTAGAAATCCAAGGCAAGTCCTATAGAGGCTAATTGTCCCATTACTGGCACTTTTCCTGCAATTTTTGTAGCTCCTGCAAGCAGACTATGGGTCTTTTAACAAGTGAAAAAGCATCAAAAAGAATCTCCTCAGGAATGCAACTTAAAAAAAAAAAATCCATACATGATTGTGTAGTCAATTAGGCAGGTAGAGAGAGATTTCATGTAAAGAAGATTTTTAACACTATAAATTTGTAAATACTCTTGTAAATTTTAAACTTCTGAAAACTAAGATATATACAATGAAGCAAACTTGAAAAGAATGTGTTTTATATACAGATATTCTCACAAAACCTCAATCATTGTCAATCACCGTAGGTCTCCCTGTATTTACTTCTTGCACTGACTTGCAGCTTGTTTTTCATCTTTTCTTTAAGGCAGAGATTTTGGGGGCTCTGCTTTTGCTAGTGGTTGAGTTTTCTAAGAATGCTGCAGTAAAGCCTCTGTGAAAACTCACCCCTGCAGTCTCTTCCAGTCTGTTCTGGTCTCTTGGGTTTCAGAGCAGCTGTGTCACAGGCATTGCTGTCAGCTGAGCTTTCCTAATTAGTCCTGCAGCATGCCCCTCACTCTCTGTCTTCTTTTGTCAGAGAGATATGGTTCTTTGATCCAACCTTCTTTTGAATTTACTTTTCTCTCCTGATCAGAAAAGAAAAACATGGAGATTAAAAATATATATTTCCAAACTTCCCCCTCCTACCTTTATAAGATCCTGTCATCTATATAGTTAGGTTTAGAAGATTTAGCTACATATAAAAGCTCCCAAAGACTGACTTAAATAAGGTTGAAGTTTATCTCACATAATAGACACCTGAGTGTAAGCAGTCTAGGACTGCTGGAGAAGATCCACAAACTCATTTGGTACTCAGTCTCCTTCTAGCTTAGTCCTCCACCATTTGCAGGGTTTGGTCTAACTCATACTCCAAGGTGGTCAGTGTTCCAAGGAGGATATTAGGCCAAAGGGAAGAACCATCCTTCTCACTTTAAGGAGACTGGTTGCAGCTTACACTCAGGCTTACATCTCCTTGGCCAAACTTGATAATAAGGCTACTATAGTTGCAAGGGAGCCCAGGGAATATAGTCTTTTACTGGGCAGCAATGTACACCCCCCCTCAAAAAAATTAGTCTTTATTACTAAGAAATAAGGGCAGAATGGACTTTTGGGGGATCCTAGAAGTCTTTGCTATACTCTCTCTTACTATCAGAAAAGTGACAAGTAACAATCCATTGTACACCTCTCTAATTCCCTCTTCCACATTTTGTGCTTATCTTGTACAGAAGAATATTACTGTGTAGCAGAAGTATCCTTGAGACTCATGACTCCTAAGTCCTTCCATATCTCGTAAAGAATAGGTGTATTTTTCCCTCTTAATATTTAAACATATTTTGAAATTGATTAATTTTTAAAGAAGTATGAAGAATTTCCTCAAAATTGATGATGCCCCAATGAAAATTCTGAAATCATAAGCCAGTAAAAACATTTAAAATGTATATCTTCCCTATTTCCAGAAAAACTTGTTTTACTAAAAACACTAAAAAAAAATGTGAAATTTTAAAATTAAACATGAGAGTTCATATGAAGGAAGCAAAGACGTAGAAATTCTAAAAATGTGATGAAGCAGGGTACAGCTCTTTCCATCTACTTCAGCAAATTTAGATCAACAATATTCTAAAATACTTTCTGTAAAAGAAAAAATTTTAAACCACATAGGCTCCACTGTTAAGGCACTTTCAAGCCAATCCAAGACAAAGGTGTGCTATAATAGAGGTACAAATAGCATTCTGCTAGAAAGGAGGGGAAGAGATTACTCGGAACTGCTAGTGGTGGTGGCTTGGATGGGAGCTGCTTAATGGAGAGCTTTGTGGATGAGGCTGCCTTTGAGCTGGGCTTGAAGGTAAGAGAGGATTTCCAGAAGTTGAGAGGGGTGTGGCTTGGGAGGGGAAGGTAGGACTATTCCATACTGAGAAAACATCATAAATAAAAAGTCAGAGAAGTGGGAAATTATTGGATACGTTTAGGAATCAGCAAGTATAGCTGTGACTTGGAACCCAGGGTCCATCTTGGTAGCAGCTGAGTTGGAAAGGTGGAGGGGTTGGATCCGAGAGGCCTTAAATTATGTGCTCAAGGATTTGGACTGGTTCTCTAAGCTGGAGAGGAATAGGAGGAGAAGGAAATTGAACATGTTCACCTTTTAGGACCTCTATTTTCTCAGTGAGTAGTGAGCTTCTCATTGTTGATGAGAAGTTTGTTAGCTTAAAAAGAATATAAAGGGTTTAAAAGAGGACAATATGAAGAATCAAAAAAAGAAATGAACAAGGAGTTTTGACAATTTGAAAGTCCCCGTAGAGTCAATTTGTCTTCAGATTTTGACAGCAAGAGCAAAAAGGCAAACATGTTAGGTTAAGTAACATTTTGATTTTTGACAAGTACAAGTATACTGTGGTGCGTTTTCTTAAACTGTATGGATTAACATTTCAAGATGTGCCTTCTCTCAACAAGGCCTTCTTTCAACACAATGGGATGATTGTGAGGGCCTTTGATGCAGGAGCCAAGGAAGATGACATTGAATTGCTGGAGAGAGAGAGTGTGTGTGTGTGAGAGAGACAGAGAGAGAAAGATTCAGAGCAAGAGTGAGACAGAGACAGGAGTGGTATTCGTTACTCTTGGTTGAGTTGTTAAGGGTAGAAATTTGTGGTCAGAGGAATAAGTTATGTGTTCTTGTTGCAGAAAATCTGGCTGACATTTGGAATATTCTTAAAGCAATACTGGATATTCTGGGGCTTGGTAACAGTAAAACAAGAAAAGAGAACTTTCCATAAAAGAACTTTTAATAAGAGAAATTTAAACAGGAACTAAACAGGGTTTTCTCTGGAGTAGGAGGGAGACAGACTTTCCCCTCAATTCTTTCAGAAAGGCTCTGTAAAAAACAAAATGTCAAAGATGAGTATGTCCAGCAGATGGCCAAGAGCTCAGAGTGGATGGAGAAGCCACCCGCACTCTGAATCCTCAGCATCTCTGCCCAGAGATCCGGAGAAGGGCAAGCTGTGAATCAGAACCCAGAGTTAGAGCTCAGGGATGCTTTTCTGTTTTAAGTACCCAGTGCTCATTTAGAGATGAGTAAACAGACCCAGCAAGATCCACTGACTTGACCAAGATCACTGTCCGCTTAGGGGCAGAACAGACGGCTGTCCAGGTCTTTGTCTCTCAGCCCAGTGCTCCCGCCCCGCCTCTACTGTGCTGTCAGGCGGCACAGTCCACCCTGAGTGTATCTGTGCAGACCCTGAAGCCTGGCTGTGTCACTCCCAGAGGAAGAGGCAGCCTGGGGGAGTGATCTGTGGCCAGCGGATGAAGAGTAGCTGAGGGAAGCTCTCAGATGGGGATTTCGGGAAATATCCTCAAATGTTCTTAGAGGGTATTAGGGAAAAAAATCTACTTACTAACATGTTTCAGGGATATTAAAATGCAGTGCAGACTGCTCTCCTGCATTTAGGTTTTCTGTGCCTTTTGGGGACTGATAGATCTTTCTAAACCGCATTAATTCTCCGAGGGAAATAGCCTACAAAATTCCAAATCCTCTCCCAGTGGAGAGGGGAAAGACGGGAAGCTTTAAAACACTGACTGTTGTTTCACTAAATGATGAGCATGATGTAGGTATATCAACCACTTTTCCACCAGCCCCCATCCATCTCACTGAGGCTTGGACCAGCTGCAGCCTGGTACACCACATCCCCCAGCAGCATGCTTTAGGGTTTAATGCAAAGCAGAATTGGAGGAAATGTAAATACTCTGCCCAGGGGGTTAGTGAGGTGCTGAAAAAAGAAGTGGGTGTGACTGCTGGTGTTTTATAAGAAAAGTGGAAGAAAGAAGCTAGATAAGCCTTAGATTTCCCAGATTCTTGGTGGCTTGGACAGTAAAGCATCTGCCTGCAATGCAGGAGACCCAGGTTCAATCCCTGGGTCAGGAAGATCCCCTGGAGGAGGAAATGGCAACCCACTCCAGTACCCTTGCCTGGAAAATTCCATGGGCTGTAGCCGACCAGGCTCCTCAGTCCATGGGGTTGCTGAGAGTCAGACACGACTGAGCGACTTCACTCACTCACTCACTCACTCAAGGGAGAAAAAGGGCAAGAAAAGTCAAAGATGTGTAGATTTGTATATATTTGACCTTAAATTACTTTAAAAGCAAGTAAGGTAAGAAATGAACCCTTGAAAGAAGGCTCTTTTATTTTCAGTCACCCATTCAAGCCCTTCTTGAAGAACAATATGGACCAACTGGGGAGCCATGAGCCCAGGTCTATCTACTAAGTAGTTTATGGAACAATTCCAATTTTAAAGAATCTGTCCTATGGCTAGATCATGTGTCCTGGTTTTTTGTTTGTTTGAAGTTTGTAGACATACTACGATAATATGGTTATCGTGTGTGTATGGTGAGCAGCTAGCTGTGCACGAATAGTTGAGAATCTTTGAATTACACTGATACAGTTTTAGAGCTGGAATGGACCTTGATGATTTTTTATTAAGTCCATGCATTTTGTTGTAGAAATGGGATAACTGGCTTAGAAAGGTGAAGTTGCTCGTCCAACCCATATGGCTGCTAAGTGACAGAGCTGAGTCATATCCAGGATCTTTCATTTTTAGTCCAGAACTCCCTATACTGAGTCTGGATGCTGGAAAGGTCAATATTCTGGGTGGTCAGAGGCTGCTCAGTTACACCAATTAACAAAATTCAGCCTTTGATGAGGTACTGGTTTATGTCCATCCCAAGTGACCTTTAGAGCTTCACATGGCTCTTCCCTGTTTGCCGGTCATACCCCCACAACAGAGCTTAGGACACACAGATGTCTTAGTTGGTCTTTGCATTGCTCTGGACTCTTTTGCACAGTTAGGAGCAGTTTCTTAAAACTGAAAAACAATTGGTTAGTTCATACTCACAGTTATCCTGTGAAGGAGTAGAGTTTATGTCCTATGTCTTGGGTATCATGAAATACAAGCAGTTTTGATATCACAAGTGGTTTTGTTATTTAACTGTCAGAATCAATGGAGCTCTTTGTGTGTATGTATGTTTTGATTTAGAAAACCCTCATGATTCTTGGACTTTTATACTCATACAGTTTTGTTTATTAAATTTCACAGTAGCCATGCCAGCTCTTGTTGCATTTGTTTAGTTGTAAGGTAAAGAGCTATCTCAAGAGAACTCAGCAAAGGGGGTTAGTATTACCAGGGATCAATGAGAGAGAGAGACTCTCACAGGAATCAAATCCTAGTGGCCACAGTAGATTCAGACCTTGTGAGCCTGGGTCTGTAGGATGGTCCTCGATCCAAGATGGTTATCGGGACCTCAGTTGATGTCCCAGTTTAAGTTCCTCTCCTCATGTCTGGTTTATTCTGCCCAGTCTCTCTTTTCTCAAGAGATAAGCAGACAGAAAGGTAGGTGGATAGGTAGATGAGTAGACAGACAGACACAGACAGACAGACAGATGGATAGATAGAGATATACATCTGTCTTCACCTTATTACCTCTACCTACTCCATTTTCTGTTCCCACATAACCTTGACTCACCTGTGGCCCATTGTGACCCCTCTGACCTTTCTTCTCCTCATAACTACTTGTACTGCCCTCAGTTAAGTGTGTCATTCTCTTGCCATTTCCTAGTTCACATTTTTTAAAAGATGGAATCTAGTTGGCCCTGTTCATCTTTTCACGCCAGGCCATGTCCTTTATTCCTGATCAGCTGTTCACTGTCCACGGGCAGATGACCACTCTGGTCCAATCACTTAGATGCAGGATGGAATGGAGTTTTGTGATCGAAGATGTTGCTGTGTAAGACCTCCCCTATCAGCAGTTCTCCGCAGGAAGTTTCTTGTAGAAGGTGTTGAGTCATGCCAGGAATGTCCTTAATCTGCTTAATAGAATGAATACATGGTCAAATCATCAGGGAGGCAGCTGAGAGTAAGGGAAAGTAGAATTTAGTAACAAAGAATTTGTGGTTCAGGTTTCAAACTCTAGAACATAATAACTGCATAATGTTGAGCAAGTTACCAAAACTGTTTGAGCCTCAACCCCGTTTATAAAATGGAGATCTGTGAGGATTAAATGAAATATGCATGAAAGCACATAGTCAGTTGTGAAGCACCATACCCATGTAAAGGATATTACTTCTCTAGGCCCCTCGTAAGCACAAAATCTTCTGTTGGTGGGATTTTTTGTGTGTATCTCTTTTTAAGATGAATATCTCTTCCCAGAACATAAATTGCACCTTTGGGTTCAAATGATGATCCCTTTGCTATCTAAATCTGCAGAAATAACTCAAAAAGATCAAGGTTGTTATTGATACATTTTATACATAGCTGACATATACTACTGGGAGTTGGCAATGGACAGGGAGGCCTGGCGTCCTGCAGTCCATGGGGTCGCAAAGAATCATACACAACTGAGCAACTGAACTGAACTGACATATACTACATTATTCCTAGAGTGTTCTGTTCAGAGAACATAGGATTTGAGGGCTGGCACTCCTTAGTCTTCTGACCCAAATCTCCTTTAACCACAATTGAAGAACTAAGGCTTAGAGAGGTTCATTGACTTTCTCAATGTCAGTTGTAAAACAAGAACTCACTCAATTTCTGTTGCTGTGTAACAAATTACCTCAAAGCTTAGCTACTTAAAAAAACAAACATTCACTATCTAAGCATTTCTGCAGTTCTGGAATCCAAGAATGACTTTGAAATGGGTAGTTCAGGCTCAGGGTTTCTCCTGCGGTTGCAGTCAAGATGTCAGCAAAGCTGCAGTCTCTAAAGGTCTGACTGGGGCTAGAAGACCTGCTTCCAAGAGAGCTCCCTCACATGGCTGTTGGCCAGAGGCCTCAGTGCCTCACTATATATATATCCTCTCTCTCAGTGTCCCATGACATGATGGCTGGCTTTCCCTCAAAGTCTGTGATCCAAGAGAGAGCAAGGAGGAAACTACTGTGTTTTTTGTCTCCTAGCTTCAGTAGTTACACTTCAACACTTCCACCATATTCTGTTCACTAGAAGCAAGTCTCTAAGTCCAGTGAGCACTCAGGTGGAAGGAAATTAAGCTCCACCAACCACTGAAAGGTGGAATATCAAAGAATTTGTGGGCTTATTTTTAAACACCACAGAAGGTTGTCTTTAATATATTAGTTTCTCTGCAAATGAGTTTCCATAAGAGATCAGCTCCCACTACCTACCATTCCCCCTGCCTCCCCATTAGAGGTTAGTTTCATTCAGAAGTAATTAGAGAAGCAGAGATTAATCGATGAGGATACCTTCTCAGGAAAGTATTAAGAAACCCTCTGTTGCAAGCAAGAAAGAAAAATAAAGAGAAAAAGTTATAAGAGAAAGAACATTGAAGGGGAAAAAACAGAAGCAAGGGTACGTTAAATTCTGACTTCATGGGCAGAGTTCTCTCCCAATTCGTGAAACCCTATGTTAACAGAGACTGCATAAAATATGTCCAGGGCTGGATTCTGAAGACAAAGCTGTCAGGATTAGATTCCAGTTGCAGAGCATGCCCCATGTGTATAAATAGCCCCTATATAAAAACGTAAGGATGTTAAATACCATAACTAAGGTACATATACTGCACACTGGCAACATGTAAGAAAAAAGCATTTATGAGATGGAAATTTGGAAATTCTTGCAGAAGATATGCAACCACAAGGGGTTTGCACCCCCTCACACAGACTCCCCACACACACCACACACCAGACCTACACACCCACACACCAGACTCTCCATACCTTTTCCTTGCTCTCTTTTGCTCTTTAGCACTTAATCACTAACATTTTAACATGCTGCTTATTTTACCTATTTATCTTGTTTACTGCCTGCCTCCCCTACAAGAATGCAAACTCCATGAGGTCAGAAGTATTTCTTTTTTTAGTGCTTAATACTGTCTCTAAAGCGATTCCTGGCACATTGTAAGCACTCAGTATACATTTTTGTTGAATGAATCAATTTGAGAATTAATCAGGACATAAGGAAATTGAGCTCAACCATACAGGAGCAGGAGAACGTGCCAGGTGGGCACTGGGAGGCAAGGTGTTCCAGACAGAGGGGACAGCTGAATAGACAGCCTCAGCTGGGTATTCAGGATCGGCCATCCACATAGCTGGACCTGTGGATTGTAGACTGCTGTGGCAGACGGGAAGGCTGAAGAGGTGGGTGCTAAAGGATGTTGTGAAGAGATTAGGATTTTCTCATGCACAAAGGGGATTTGCTTCAATTTTATGGCCAGAGGTGATGTCTGTATTCTTTCTCAATGGTCTAGCTGTATTTAAGAATATACATTTCCTGTATTACCTAACATCTTACTTGCTGCATAATGACCAATAATTCTGACTCTTTTACTATAGCAACAAGCACTTCCTTCTTCATTTTCCCTTTCTTGTATATGAAGGGTGAAACTCTCTGTATATTGGAGTCTTTTATGTTCTCCATTCTTTGCCAGTGAGCCTAAGGTCCACACTAGACCTGGGAAATCCGGTGACATTTGTGGCATATGTGACAGTGTCTTTATACCTAGGGAATGAATCATGAATTTCTTCCTCTAATTTTCAGCTTCCCTGATGTGTAGGGAGCTTTTCTTTTCTCAAAACCTCATATGCTGAGATTAAAAAAAAAAAATCACCTTGCAGCTGCCAGCAGCAGCTGTGTTAAAGTGTGGGAGCCTCACACAGAGACACAGAGCTGTTCCTGGAAGCCCAGTGGGTGAGGACTGCTGTTTCCTGCACTTTGCCAGAAAAGGATCAGCCCCCCAGGGCTAGGTTCCCAGTGTCCTCTGCCCAGAGGCTGAGGCAGGAGGCTGGGTACCACTGCCATGAGTAGACTGCCACCTGGTCATGGATGTGTCATTGATCTCTATTCAGCCTTCTCTGTTAAGGCAGGTGGGGATCTGTGCCACACCCCACCCTGATGGAGCTTCTCTGAGGCCCAGAGAGTCCAGCCCTCTCTAAAGGAACATGATTTTAGATAAGGAAGGCAATTACATCTTAACTCAGTGGTCTCCTGTCACCCCAAGGTCAGAACACAGTCCTGCCACAGCTGACTTCACAATCGAGAAGGCAAAGACTGAGCACGGGAGAGTTTTTGTCCTAAAGTATCTCCTTTGTCTCAAATTTTCCTTCAGTCAAACAGAAGAGGCAACGAAAAGACTGGAGAGTGTGCTTCGTCATCAGAAAGAGCACGCAACCCAGAGAGCTCTCATCAGCCACTAATTAAATTTCATTAAAAAAAAAAAAAGTCCTAAGATAGTTAAGATATAAATCCATTTTCAAAAGAAGCAAACACCACCCTTGTTGCTCTCATTGACAACTCAGTGTTACCTTGTCAAAGTGCCTAGCAGTTGCCTGGCAGTGGTGATTTTTTTTTCATTTATTTTTATTAGTTGGAGGCTAATTACTTTACAATATTGTAGTGGTTTTTGTCATACATTGACATGAATCAGCCATGGATTTACATGTATTCCCCATCCCGATCCCGCCTCCCACCTCTCTCTCCACCTGATCCCTCTGGGTCTTCCCAGTGCACCAGCCCCCAGCACTTGTCTCATGTATCCAACCTAGGCTGGTGATCTGTTTCACCCTAGATAATATACATGTTTCAATGCTGTTCTCTCGAATCATCCCACCCTCGCCTTCTCCCACAGAGTCCAAAAGTCTGTTCTGTACATCTGTGTCTCTTTTTCTGTTTTGCATATAGGGTTATCATTACCATCTTTCTAAATTCCATATGTATGTGTTAATAGACTGTATTGGTCTTTATCTTTCTGGCTTACTTCACTCTGTATAATGGGCTCCAGTTTCATCCATCTCATTAGAACTGATTCAAATGAATTCTTTTTAACGGCTGAGTAATATTCCATGGTGTATATGTACCACAGCTTCCTTATCCATTCGTCTGCTGATGGGCATCTAGGTTGCTTCCATGTCCTGACTATAATAAACAGTGCTGCGATGAACACTGGGGTGCACGTGTCTCTTTCAGATCTGGTTTCCTCAGTGTGTATGCCCAGGAGTGGGATTGCTGGGTCACATGGCAGTTCTATTTCCAGTTTTTTAAGAAATCTCCACACTGTTCTCCATAGCGGCTGTACTAGTTTGCATTCCCACCAACAGTGTAAGAGGGTTCCCTTTTCTCCACACCCTCTCCAGCATTTATTGCTTGTAGACTTTTGGATAGCAGCCATCCTGACTGGCGTGTAATGGTACCTCATTGTGGTTTTGATTTGCATTTCTCTAATAATGAGTGATGTTGAGCATCTTTTCATGTGTTTGTTAGCCATCTGTATGTCTTCTTTGGAGAAATGTCTGTTTAGTTCTTTGACCCATTTTTTGATTGGGTCATTTATTTTTCTGGAATTGAGCTGCAGGAGTTGCTTGCATATTTTTGAGATTAATCCTTTGTCTGTTGCTTCATTTGCTATTATTTTCTCCCAATCTGAGGGCTGTCTTTTCACCTTGCTTATAGTTTCCTTTGTTGTGCAAAAGCTTTTAAGTTTCATTAGGTCCCATTTGTTTATTTTTGCTTTTATTTCCAATATTCTGGGAGGTGGGTCATAGAGGATTCTGCTGTGATTTATGTCGGAGAGTGTTTTGCCTATGTGATTTTAAGCAGTGACTTTACCTGGACCTCAGTATAAACAAGGGTTGTTGTGGTGCTGAGTATGGAGGGTGAGTGCCTCTGGGGAAATACACAATCAGAACATCTCGTCCCCAAAGGAAACCTTGCATCCTCATGATACGGGGGATGGTCTTAGAGCCCAAAGTGCCCAGTCTGGATCCATGTTAGACACAGCTGACAGGTGGGAGGGAGCATCTCAAAGAATCCCTTGGAGGTCTCAGGCCTAATGAAGGCTTTCCTGGGAGATAGGAAGCAGATGGAGGAGACTGATGGAAACAGTTAAGGAAGGTCATAGCAGTGGGATGAAGCTGCAAGAATGTGGAGTACATCCTTGCCCATGTGTGCTGGGAGGATGTGTCTGGGGGCTTGGGGCAGGCATTTGAGGACTTCATGCTAACCTAACTGTAAATCCAGAGGCAGGAGTGCTTCATATATATGTGTTGAATGAATGAGTAACTCGAGGTCAGCCTAAAAGGAGAAGAATTTCTACCCTTAATCTACCTTAGACTAAGCAGTTACTTCCCTGCAGAAACCAAGTTAGTTTGAAGTTGACCAAGACTTTCCAGAAGTCAAAACATTGAGAGAGAAGTACCTCTTTGCACTTGGGGGAAGAGATGATTGTTTCTCTATTAGAATCCAGTGGGTTGCCGATAGCTAAAGACCCAGGAAAGTGGGGAGTGTTTATGGGGGGCTTCCCTGTTGTGATGCTGAGTATGTGTGTGCTATCTTACTTGTATACCAGAGTGTTTAGCTCCAGTAGAGTATTCTCTTTTTTGGTCTGAAAAGTGTTAGTCACTCAGTCGTGTCTGAATCTTTGCGACCCCATGGACTGTAGCCCGCCAGGCTCCTCTGTCCATGGGATTAGCCTGGCAAGAATACTGGAGTGGGTAGCCATTCCCTTCTCCAGGGGATCTTCCTGACCCAGGGTTCAAACCTGAGTCTCCTGCATTGCAGGCAGATTCTTTATTATCTGAGCCACCAGGGCAGCTCTTTGGTCTGATGTATACCAAATACATCCCGAGGTTGACACTACTAACCATTGCTTTAATTAAGAGCTCATTCTCCTCCCTGTGTGCTAACATTTGGGGCTCAGGGGCCCTCCCACAGACACAACTGCCAAGTTTTCTATAACTTGCCCAAGTGCCACACCGATTTCCATCTTTTCCTCAGGATGTAAAGAAACCTGCTCTCCACCCAAGTGCTGCCACTAGGAACTCTTAGCTAAGGTGGTATGCGCTCCTATGGGCCATCAGTTTCCTCACCAAGTCTGCCCCTCAGTTCCTTGATTATTCTGTCCAGGATGTATCTCAGGTCAAGCCAGCCCTTTCTAGCTACTAAACTCCTAATCACAAGGAAAGGGGCACAGAGAAGAAAGAATTCTAAAATTTTAAAAGATATCTAAACTGGCTTTTCCTCTGCCTTCTCTGAAACTATGGATGTCTGCTCTCAACCCATATTTGGTATAGTTGATTTATATCTAAAGCAAAATAGAGTTCCCATCTCACCCCAGTTCTTAGAGGGTCTATGATTTTGACTTTGCATTCTGCCAGTAGCTATTAAATCTTCGTCTAGCCCAGATATTCTAAACAGACCTGCAGTTTAGTACTCTTAATATTTGATGCCAGCTTCTGTGACTATCAGAAGGAAGTTGAAATATTCTGAGTGTTAAACCCTCACGGCTCAGAGTCACGCAGCAGGACAGCATAGAAGGGAATGTTTAGGATTCCAGAGCTCTGCTGTACACCATTGTGCCTGTAGCCAACAGTACAGCTTTGAGCACTGTGCACTTAAAAATGTGTTGAGGACAGATTGCATAGTAAGTATTCTCACCACACACACACAAAAAAAGGTTGTGGGGGGTCATGCCAGGAAGTGAGTGTGAGTAAGGCTTCAAGGGGTGCTGCTCATGTTCTTTTCTGGGGTCTGGGTGCTGATCACACAGATGTGTTCAGTTTGAGAAAAGTCATTGAGCTAATAGATGCACTCTCTCTATGTATAGCATTTAGGAGTTTTAAAATAAAATGAATTATTTCTTTCTCTAAAGAAAAGGGACTGTTGCATCTACACTTAGTAAATCAACCAATCACACCAAATAATAATGACAATAGTAAAAATCACAAGAATAATAGCCATTAACTGGATATCAAGTGTTTCACATGCATTGTTATCTTTAACCAAAATGGCAACTCTCTTAATTTCATACCTCAATATTTCTGATGAGGAGCTTAGACAGACCTTGTATCTTCCATTTCCAAGGTAACATAGCTACTCAGTGGTAGAACTTGGATTCACATTCAGACTGCTGAGTTCAAAATCCAGCCTGCAGGAAAAAAAATATTTCATGCAAACGGAGACCAAAAGAAAGCAGGAGTCGCAATACTCATATGAGATAAAATAGACTTTAAAATAAAGGCTGTGAAAAGAGACAAAGAAGGACACTACATAATGATCAAAGGATCAATCCAAGAAGAAGATATAACAATTATAAGTATATATGCACCCAATATAGGAGCACTGCAATATGTAAGGCAAACGCTAACAAGTATGAAAGAGGAAATTAATAGTAACACAATAATAGTGGGAGAATTGAATACCCCACTCACAACTATGTATAGATCAACTAAACAGAAAATTAACAAGGAAACACAGACTTTAAATGACACAATGGACCAGCTAGACCTAATTGATATCTATAGGACATTTCACCCCAAAACAATCAACTTCACCTTTTTCTTAAGTACACACGGAACCTTCTCCAGAATAGATCACATCCTGGGCCATAAATCTAGCCTTGGTAAATTCAAAAAAATTAAAATCATTCCAGTCATCTTTTCTGACCACAGTGCAGTAAGATTAGATCTCAATTACAGGAAAAAAATTATTAAAAATTCAAACATATAGAGGCTAAATAACACGCATCTGAATAACCAACAAATCATAGAAGAAATCAAAAAAGAAATCAAAATATGCCTAGAAACGAATGAAAATGAAAACACAACAACCCAAAACCTATGGGACACCGTAAAAGCAGTGCTAAGGGGAAGGTTCATAGCATTACAGGCTTACCTCAAGAAACAAGAAAAAAGTCAAATAAATAATGTAACTCTACACCTAAAGCAATTAGAGAAGGAAGAAATGAAGAACCCCAGGGTTAGTAGAAGGAAAGAAATCTTAAAAATTAGGGCAGAAATGCATGCAAAAGAAACTAAAGAGACCATAGCAAAAATCAACAAACCTAAAAGCTGGTTTTTTGAAAAAATAAACAAAATTGACGAACTGTTAGCAAGACTCATTAAGAAACAAAGGGAGAAGAACCAAATTAACAAAATTAGAAATGAAAATGGAGAGTCACAACAGACAACACTGAAATACAAAGGATCATAAGAGACTACTACCAGCAGCTCTATGCCAATAAAATGGACAACTTGGAAGAAATGGACAAATTCTTAGAAAAGTATAACTTTCCAAAACTGAACCAGAAAGAAATAGAAGATCTTAACAGACCCATCACAAGCAAGGAAATCGAAACTGTAATCAGAAATCTTTCAGGAAACAAAAGCCCAGAACCAGATGGCTTCACAGCTGAATTCTACCAAAAATTTAGAGAAGAGCTAACACCTATCTTACTCAAACTCTTCCAGAAAATTGCAGAAGGTAAACTTCCAAACTCATTCTATGAGGCCACCATCACCCTAATTCCAAAACCAGACAAAGATGCCACAAAAAAAGAAAACTACAGGCCAATATCACTGATGAACATAGATGCAAAAATCCTTAACAAAATTCTAGCAAACAGAATCCAACAATATATTAAAAAATCATACACCATGACCAAGTGGGCTTTATCCCAGGAATGCAAGGATTCTTTAATATCTGCAAATCAATCAATGTAATACACCACATTAACAAATTGAAAGGTAAAAACCATATGATTATCTCAATACATGCAGAAAAAGCCTGTGACAAAATTCAACATCCATTTATGATAAAAACTCTCCAGAAAGCAGGAATAGAAGCAACATACCTCAACATAATAAAAGCTATATATGACAAACCCACAGCAAGCATTACCCTCAATGGTGAAAAATTGAAAGCATTTCCCCTAAAATCAGGAACAAGACAAGGGTGCCCACTCTCACCACTACTATTCAACATAATTTTGGAAGTTTTGGCCACAGCAATCAGAGCAGAAAAAGAAGTAAAAGGAATCCAGATAGGAAAAGAAGAAGTGAAACTCTCGCTGTTTGCAGATGACATGATCCTCTACATAGAAAACCCTAAAGACTCTACCGGAAAATTACTAGAGCTAATCAATGAATATAGTAAAGTTGCAGGATATAAAATTAACACACAGAAATCCCTTGCATTCCTATACACTAACAATGAGAAAACAGAAAGAGAAATTAAGGAAACAATACCATTCACCATTGCAACAATAGGAATAAAATACTTAGGAGTATATCTACCTAAAGAAACAAAAGACCTATACATAGAAAACTATAAAACACTGATGAAAGAAATCAAAGAGGACACAAACAGATGGAGAAATATACCATGTTCATGTGTTGGAAGAATCAATATTGTCAAAATGAGTATACTACCCAAAGCAATCTATAGATTCAGTGCAAGCCCTATCAAGCTACCAACGATATTCTTCACAGAACTAGAACAAATAATTTCACAATTTGTATGGAAATACAAAAAACCTCAAATAGCCAAAGTAAACTTGAGAAAGAAAAATGGAACTGGAGGAATCAACCTGCCTTCAGACTCTACTACAAAGCCACAGTCATCAAGACAGTATGGTACTGGAACAAAGACAGAAATATAGATCAATGGAACAGAATAGAAAGCCCAGAGATAAATCCACGAACCTATGGACACCTTATCTTCGACAAAGGAGGCAAGGATATACAATGGAAAAAGACAACCTCTTTAACAAGTGGTGCTGGGAAAACTGGTCAACCACTTGTAAAAGAATGAAACTAGAACACTTTCTAACACCATACACAAAAATAAACTCAAAATGGATTAAAGATCTAAATGTAAGACCAGAAACTATAAAACTCCTAGAGGAGAATATAGGCAAAACACTCTCTGCCATAAATCACAGAAGGATCCTCTATGACCCACCTCCCAGAATATTGGAAATAAAAGCAAAAATAAACAAATGGGACCTAATGAAACTTAAAAGCTTTTGCACAACAAAGGA
Organism: Cervus canadensis; assembly: GCF_019320065.1. Taxonomy (NCBI): domain Eukaryota; kingdom Metazoa; phylum Chordata; class Mammalia; order Artiodactyla; family Cervidae; genus Cervus; species Cervus canadensis. The sequence continues at coordinate 45,443,251 of NC_057392.1, forward strand.
AACTATAAGCAAGGTGAAAAGACAGCCCTCAGATTGGGAGAAAATAATAGCAAATGAAGCAACAGACAAAGGATTAATCTCAAAAATACGCAAGCAACTCCTGCAGCTCAATTCCAGAAAAATAAATGACCCAATCAAAAAATGGGTCAAAGAACTAAACAGACATTTCTCCAAAGAAGACATACAGATGGCTAACAAACACATGAAAAGATGCTCAACATCACTCATTATCAGAGAAATGCAGATCAAAACCACAATGAGGTACCATTACACGCCAGCCAGGGTGGCTGCTATCCAAAAGTCTACAAGCAATAAATGCTGGAGAGGGTGTGGAGAAAAGGGGACCCTCTTACACTGTTGGTGGGAATGCAAACTAGTACAGCCGCTATGGAGAACAGTGTGGAGATTTCTTAAAAAAACTGGAAATAGAACTGCCATGTGACCCAGCAATCCCACTTCTGGGCATACACACCGAGGAAACCAGATCTGAAAGAGACATGTGCACCCCAATGTTCATCGCAGCACTGTTTATAATGGCCATGACACGGTAGCAAGTTAGATGCCCATCAGCAGACAAATGGATAAGGAAGCTGTGGTACATATACACCATGGAATATTACTCAGCCATTAAACAGAATTCATTTGAATCAGTTCTAATGAGATGGATGAAACTGGAGCCCATTATACAGAGTGAAGTAAGCCAGAAAGATAAAGACCAATACAGTCTATTAACACATATATATGGAATTTAGAAAGATGGTAATGATAACCCTATATGCAAAACAGAAAAAGAGACACAGATGTATAGAACAGACTTTTGGACTCTGTGGGAGAAGGCGAGGGTGGGATGTTTCGAGAGAACAGCGTTGAAACATGTATATTATCAAGGGTGAAACAGATCACCAGCCCAGGTTGGATACATGAGACAAGTGCTCAGGGCTGGTGCACTGGGAAGACCCAGAGGGATGGGGTGGGAGGGAGGTGGGAGGCGGGATCAGGATGGGGAATACATGTAAATCCATGGCTGATTCATGTCAATGTATGACAAAAACCACTACAATATTGTAAAGTAATTAGCCTCCAACTAATAAAAATAAATGGAAAATAACAACCCAGCCTACAAACCACCATGCTGTCCTCCAGTGAAGTCTTAGTCTTAATGGTTCCCTCACCCCCTGCCCTGCCACTCCATTGCCACCACTACCAACTGAAACACAGTTTCTGGGTTACAGATATTGACATATTTTGGTAGGAAAAACCAAAAAGCTAAAAATTGTAAGGAAAAATGCTGTGACACTGCAACACTCACAGTCATTTTGGCTATTACCAAACCCAGAGCTCTGGTATGCCCATTGTTGAAACAATCCCATAGAGTAGGAGAAAATTGATAAAACTAAGAAGGCACTCTAAAAATTCAGTAACTAAACCAAAAATGGAAGAGATACAGTAAATCCTTCTGACTGCTTCAGTAGCAAACACGTTGATCAGACCACATTAGTCCCAGGAAGGGGAAAGCATGTTGTGCAGATGACTGCCAAAAATGTGGGAGACATTGGGATGCGGGGAATCAAGAGCTGTGGGGAAGACAGGGTCTGCAGAGGAAGAGGGGACTGTCACCCACCCCATCAACAGCTGTCCAGAGGCAGGAATGACCGATGCCTGTCTGGGAGAGACCAAGCAGAGAACATCTCTGGATGAGTGGTGGGAGCTGGGGTAAACAAGTGAATGGGATGACTACAGGGGCTGTGAAGCTGAGATGAAGCTGGTAGAATTTGCAGGGATAGATGCGGTAGAGTTGATGTGTATCTAAAATAATAGGTTTATGATGATGCTGGAGCATGGAAGAGTAGATATGAGGAGACACTCACAGAAATTCAGAGGTGGGTGGTGCATGCCTGGATTAGCAAGGAGCTGTCCAAAAGACAACAAAGAGGTTTTTTTAACCTGATAGGGCCAGGTTTCAAATTAGATATAAGGGATGGACGAATGGGTCACAGATGACTACAGTTTTGTCCAAGGATGCTTTGGAATCTGGATGGACAGGTAGACAAATCTGGATCTGGAAGAGAAGGGAGCAGAAAAGGAGGGCAAGGGGGACTGGTGTACCATGTGATGGAAAGGCGCCCTGGCCTGAGAGCCAAGAAGATTGGGCCCTGACACTAATTTTGTGATCACGTCGTGTAACTTGCCCTGGTCTGTGTTTTCTTATATCTAAAATTAGGAATGTAATCCAGCAAACATTTATTGAGCATCTACTGTGTGCCAGGCACTATGCAACCATCTGTCTCATATTTCCCACATGTGCCCTAAGCAGGGTAGGATCCTGTCTTTCTAGTCAAGCAACCCAAGTGTGGCTGTTGCCTTTAGTAAGCCCTGGCTTTTGCTGCCCTCTAGTGCCCACTATGTGCCATTAGCACTGTTCTTTTTCTCCTCTGTTACTGGAGCCCTGATCTAAATTGAAAGTCAGGAACAGAGAACATTCCATGGACCAAAGCACATCTTTAAAAAAAGAAAGAAAGAAAAGTTTTTCTTATCCCTGGTAGCTCAGACAATGAAGAATCTGCCTGCAATGTAGGATACCTGGGTTCAATCCCTGTGTTGGGAAGATCCCCTGGAGAAGGGAATGGCTACCCACTCCAGTATTCTTGCCTGGAGAATCCCAAGGACAGGAACCTGGCAGGCTACAGTCTATGGAGTCTCAAAGAGTCAGACACAACTGAGCAACTAACACTTTTTTTGCTCCTCTGTTCCTGGAGCACTGACCTGAATTGAAAGTCAGGAGCAGAGAACACATTAACTCCTAATGGACCAAGGCACATCTTTTTTTTTTTTTTTTTAAGTTTTTGTTAATAAAATTACAAAAAACGCAAGTTAAAGAGTGAAGATGAAACTAGATCACAGATCACGGACAGGTAGTAGGGAACAGGTAGTAAGCAGTGTCCGGCAGGGGCATCCTGATAGACATCCTGGTTGTTAACCAGGCTGGGAAGCAGTGGTGAGAAAGACACAGTGTCAGGAACCAGACATGAGACATGGTTGGCAGTCAGTCCAGAGCAAAACCAGCCAACAGCAGCAGATAGAAGCAGAAAGTCCCATTAGGACTCATCCAGTAGTGGGTGAACCTGGGCAAATAGCGAGTATGGGGTCACAGACCAAGACCCAAATTCACACTGAAAAGGGGAGGGTAGGACCAGGGATAAAAGGAAATCCTAACAGTGATTCACTGACAGCAAAGACTTGACAACTTTTAGGGAAGCCGTGATGAGACTCTGGGAACCTTTCTGTTGCTGCTGCTCTCTCTGTTCGCTGGGCATTTGTTCCAGATCATTCATCTGCAGAGCTGGCATCTGCACAACTGGAGATGGCCCAGTGGTGATGGAGTTCAGTCGGCCGGCATCAGAGAGAGGCGGGTGCTCTAGGGTCCCCCTGGCTTGTGGGTAAGCAGGAGTGAAGTTGTTATCCACTGTCCCGGCCCAGGGAGGGGCCGAAGCTAATATCAGACACAATTCAGAGCAGACACAATCGTGGCAGTACCCATGGGGCAGTAGTAAGGGACATTGTTCCTCATCCCTGGACCAGTACCTTGCGTTTCCCCTGTCGTGACCCTGGGGTGCTTATATGATGTGTGTTCCCCAACAGATAGTAAGCCTAGTGAGGGCAAGTCATCACAACCATCTGCCTCGCTGCTCTGCGCCCTGTGCCCATGTCAGTGGCTGGCTGCAGAGTAAGCGAATGAGTGTGGATGAGACAACTGCACTCCTAAGACTTGCAGTCCTGCCTTTGTGATCTGCTGTCTGTGACGCTGAGCCTGTCATTCCCGCGCATTGAGCCTCAGTTTCCTCACCTGTAAAATCAGGGATCCGTGAAAGTCAGATAATGTCTGTGCAAGTTTTATACTCTCTAAAGGGCCATTCAGATGTGAATTATCATCTTGTTCAGCCCCAAAATGAGAAATTAACAGGATGTCTCCTGGCATCTCTTTTGGCCTATGTCACTATGGGTGTTTGCTTTCTGAGTCAAAGCATTGAGAATGTACTTCTTTTGAATGTGAATTTGTAATTCACCCCCTACCCGCCAGCCTGCCAGCAGCTGGCCGGCTGTCTCTTACATTCTCAGCAAGGGCTGAGACAAGCCCCTCTGTCACGGGGTCAACAGGTCACCCCTCATTTAATGAAGATAAAAAGAAAATTCTCTGAATTAAAAGTCTCAGAGCCCCAAGTTGAGAAAGGGCAGGTGCAGGCTTGAGAAGACCCTGCGATTCAGATTGGGGTTTGCACACCCTAGAGCCTGTGCTCTGCCGCAAGAAAAACCACTGCGATGAGAAGCCTGCACACCACAACTAGAGAGACTGGCCCCTGCTCACCACAGCTAGAGAAAACCCGTACACAGCAACCAGAGCCGGCACAGTCATGAGTTAATTAATTATTATCTAAAAAAAAAGAGATTGAATAATATCTGACTTAACTCATGTGCTTACTTACTAATGTATCCTTTCAAGCAACAAATGTTTATTTAGTATTTACTGTCTTCCAGACACTGTTTTCCTTAGTTAAGTTCCTTTCTTTCTTGGAGAGTTATTTTTCTCATCTGTAAAATGAGAGGATTGGATCAGATGAGCCCCCAGATTCCTTTCACCTCCAACAGGCTATAAATCCACCCAACAGTTCCAGCATCATCTCAGTCCACATTTCATTGTTTTAACTAAAAGTTTATCACGTAAGACTCTGATGAATGCTTTGCTAAAATCAAAAACCATTTTGTGGGTTCAGACAGTTCATTTTTTTTATAAAGGGAATGAAAGAATTAATTTTATTTTGTATGTATCAAAGGCATATCACATTAAGAGAAACAAAGAAAGTAAAGAGAAATTAAGGAAAATTGGGAAAACAAATGGTAATCATAATACTCATTGAATGCTTGTTGAGGCAAACTTTTTAGTCTTTAAAGTCTGAATATGTTTTTAGTGTACCCTCATCTTAATGATGGTTTGGGCATAGAATTCTAGATTGGAAGTCATTCTCCCTCAAAATTTTAAAGAAATTGTTCCATTTTCTTTTATGTTCAGTGTTGTTAAAATCTGCTATCGTTATGTGTCTTGATTTTTGGAGTTTTACCTGACTTTTCCTCCTCTCTGAAAGCTTTTAGGATGCTGTTTTACTGATATGTTCCAGTGCTGTGCTTTAGAGTAGGTCTTTTGGAAAAAAAAAAAAAAAACTAATTACAGCAGGCACTTAGAACACTGTAACAATTTGGCAGTTCATGCCCTCAGTCCTAGGGATTTTTCTTTACAATTTATTCCTTTCTACTTTATCTAAAACTTGTTGGATTGATAATCTCTAATTGTCTTATTTTTCTCTTATTTTCTTCTACTGGTGTTCTTATTCTACTTTTTGGAAAATTTGAATATATCTCCAACCCATAGGGCTACCCTGGTGCCTCAGCTGGCAAAGAATCTGCCTGCAATGCGGGAGACCAACCCATATGTGAAATGTCTCTTTCCAATCATAATTTTAGTTTCTAAGAGCTCTTTCTCATACTGTAAGTTTTCTCCTTTCTGTAGCAGCCTGTTCTTTTTTCATGGATAAAATATCCTCTTATCTCTCTGAGGACATTATAGTGTTGTTGAAGTTTGTCCTGCCTGCGTTTTGTTCCCTCTGAGTTCCTGGTCCTCTTTGTTTGCCTAGTTTGGTTTCTGTCAGGGAGACTTTTCTGAAAAGTCTGGTAATTCTTAGCTGAATCTTGAGGCACCAAGAAAGCTGACCACATATTCTGTGTAAAAGGAAGGTGCTTATTGACTGGAAGGATTCCCTGTTGGTGATCTGGCAGGGCACTGCAGCTTTGTGGGGAGGGGTTCCCAGCTGTCAGTTTCTATACACCGTATGGTTTCTCCAATGAAAAAGCCTCAGATCTACCTAAAATGGTTATATTTGATTACCAGTATTCTGGGAGCCAAGAGGGACAAGGATGTGGTCATTGCCTTACTCTGTGTGTAGATGTTCAGTGAATTTCAATTTTTCAGGAAAGTGTGCATTGGGTAGAGGGGGATCTAGGGATCTGCTTCCTTTCAGACGTTCAGTCCTTCTCCCCTCTTCAGCCCCGCCTGTACTCCTGCCCTCCTTATTACCTGGTGCTTCCAGCTCCTGAGGCTGTCTGAGGTCAGGCAGGGCTAACTGGAGGGAACCGGCGTGCTGACTTGGGAAACCTTTAAAGGTGTCCACATCACCTTCCCTAGACAGCAAGGGCCAGTTCTTCTAGTTGGCTGGATTTAGGACAAGACTCCATTAAGATGTTTAAAAAGGAAAAAAAAAAGTATTCATTTACACATTAATTCATGGCATAATCATTGTATAATCATTTACATGCCTATATATTGATACATCTGGCACAATCTATTCCCAGATAAATGCACCATCAAATTGATTTCTCTGTTCCATTTTTCTCTATTCCTAACTTTCCCTTCAAATTTAAATAATAATAAATTAATACCTCTGGCATTCATTTTTAAACACTTAGAGAGCTAATTCTGCTCAAGGCACTAAGTGCTTTAAAAATATTTAAAAGTATTAGCTCATTTAATACTTACAAGTGTTATCTCAGTTAATCTTATAACAACCTACAAAGTAGGTACTGTGACATACCCCCATTCTACAGATGAGCAAACTGAGACCAAGATGTTAAGTAACTTGTCCCTGGTCACACAACCAATAAAGGCTCCGGAGTCCCTGCCTCACCACTAGTCTGTGCTGCCTGGGGAGAATCTGATAAGCAGAGCACACAGAAGCTGAGGCTCTGAGATAACAGAAGGGAGGGGTGTAGTCCTACATTTCTGAATATTACCAGAAACCCCACAGGGAATATTCATGTTCTTTTTCTGTAACATGGGGAAGCTCACAGAGGTAATCTAGTTCACACTGTTTATATAAGAAGGAGGTTCCATTAATCTCCAAACAGTAACCAAGCAAAAGTGACCTACATGAAAGCAGTAGTTTCTGGTGAATATGAGCAAGAGCCAGGGGTGGTTATGAAGTCTTCCCTGGTATATAGCAGCGTGTGCTGTCACCAAGGAGCAGGAGGAAGGTGTGGTGCTCCTTCTGCCCTCTGGGAAGTATCACAGAGGGTGGAGGGTGAAGTCCACCCAGAGACTGGGCAAGAGGAGACCAGGCTCCGCGAAGAAAGCCTGGACCCAAAAAGGAGAGAGACTGGGAAAGGAAGCGAAAGCATCAGCTGCTGACTCAGGGGCAATGGGAGGAGACACAAATGGTTAATTAGCATCAAAGGGGTTTAACAGGCCTCACCAAAGACTCACACCCAGGCCAGGGACACACTGCTAAGTAGGGGGGGTCATTAAGTAGGGCGGTCACTGTGAAGTGAGAAAGATGGGAGATTACAGAAACTGGGGTGCAAGGTCAGAGAAGACTCCATCACACCCAGCTTCATGCTGAGACTGTGCTATCAGGTTAAGACTCATGACATTTTTTCTGGCAGGAATAAGTCTGGTCTTAGAATCTGGAGTAGGATTGAACTGATAGTTTGAAAGTAAAGCAACTTTCAATTTCAGATAGTTTAAAAATATGCAATAAAACTTCAATGCAGCCTCAAAGTTTTGGACAGGACATGACAGCCCTTCCTGGTGCCCATCAAATCACCTGTGACCTCTGTGGTGTGAGAGACAGGTCTAAGGACACCCATCAAATAGGAAAGTTGTTCATGGAGGGAATAAGCAACAGGATGGTAGAAGAGACTCAAACATACATCATGAAAAGAACAAAAAACAAGCTACTGTGGGGGGATTGATGGTCATCTTAGAAAAATCAGGGACTCTGCTAATAGAGGAAAAAGTCAAGTTTTTAACATTTTGATCAGTAAAAAGCATCTAGAACACAAGGCCTGCTTTACCCTTGGGAACTAGTTAAAGAAAGAACCTGATCATAGCTTTATTTTCTTTGAAGATAAGCATAGCTCAGCTCAGTGGAGAGTAGGACATCTGAAGTGCTGGGAAAGTCAGTGAGCTGCCTGATGGCAGATCTCCATGGGGCAACTTCATAGTGAAGCTGCAGGTGTGAGAGCGGGAGGCGCAGATAACAGTGTTCATGGACAGACAGCTGGCAGTGGGAGAGAGCAGGTAGTTAAAGGAGGCAAGGAGGGCCTGGGAGGCTGAAGAAATTATGAAAGTAATCCAAGTCTAGAGCCATGAAATGGGAGGATGGGGCAAGGGGAGGGATAGATGCATCAGAGAAGTAAGAATGAGAGCTGCTTAGGTGGAAGGCTTGCATACTCAGGAAGCAGAGGTTGTTCAAGGAACTGATCATTGAAAGCAAAGTCATCTTTAAAATAAGTCAGTTCTGGGAGATGTGGACACTGAGGAAGAGAGAGAGTGTGTCCAGACAGCTGCCTTGGCTGTGAATGGCCCTCCTTGGGGAGGAGTCAGAGGCCAAAAGACAAGCCCAGAGTGGAGGCAAGGAGGGTAAATGGGCAGTGGTTTTCCAGCTCCGTGCATGTCTCCATGGCTAGTCAGTCAAGTGGGGGAACAGCTGAAAGATAGGCTGTATGTGGCAGTTTTGTGGTTTTGTGTTGGGAAAGCACGAAGGGGTCATCTCTGACAAGGGAGTGTTGGAAATGAAGCCAGATGGGAAAAATAATATGCAAGCCTAAAAGGAAAGTTAGAAAACAAATATGCTGAGAAATATAAAATAAAAATATAAAGATTTGCAAAGGAAGACCTTAAGTTCTAAATTGCCTGTGAAGAAGAAACTAATTAAGTGAAAACAGGAATTGTTCTTTGCAGCACTTTCTGTAACAGGCTGTTAGATAAAGCTGTTTAAGTTCCTGGGACTGGAGATTTAGCTCAGGCAGAGAGATGGGAACTTCCCAAATGTGCCACTCGCTGCAAAGGCAATAAGAAACCATGAGGATGGGGACACAGCCACTGGTCCTTGGGAAATGGGAGGAGGAGGAAGAGAAAATAATGATCATGGGACTCTGTGAGTCAGGAGACACCAGAACTGGTCAAAAAGAAATATATACACATGAACTTTTCTGTGGAACTGATACTTTAGTATTTGTGAGGGATTTGGGCTTATTGGTTAATGAGCCTTCTGTGTAGGGGCTTCCCGGGTGGCTCAGAGGTAAAGAATGTGCCTGCAGTATAGGAGATGGAGGAGTCAAGGGTTCGATCCCTAGGTTAGGAAGATCCCCTGGAGGAAGGCATGGCCACCCACTCCAGTATCCTTGCCTGGGAAATGCCACAGACAGAGGAGCCTGGAGGGCTAAAGTTCATAGAATTGCAAAGAGTCAGACATGATTGAAGTGATGGAGCACGCACACACTCTGTGTAGTTAATGTTCAGATGGTGGTGAGAAGCATCACAGTCCAGAAAGCGTAAGGCACAAAGCCTGAATGAATTACTTTAAGAATTGCAAGGAAGCACCTTAAATGTGCAAAGGTTCCTCAGAGATCTCTTGGCCCCTCTGCCCTTGACCATCCCCATATCAACAGGGGCTCTTAGAACTTTTCAGTACTAATTCCACTGGGGGTTTTCTGAAGCAGTGTTTCTCAATTGTGAACCCCAAATCTGTGCACCCTAAAATTTCCCCGTGGCTCTTGGAAGAGGACAGGGGCTGTTTGGAGGGCAGCCATGCCTCACCACTGCCTCATCCATTTCTCCTCATCCCTCCGTTGCCACTGTTTGGGATTCCCTTACTGCCATGGGGATGGGGACCCCATGTAGTGATCTCTGACTTAAGCCATCGAGGTGAGAGGAGCCAGGTTATCAACCCTGTATTTGATGAAAGTGGGTTTGGCTGGATCTAGAGCATGAGCATCACAGAAATGCCTTTCCTTCATCTTCCACGTCCTCATTTCTGGACTGTCAGCCTGCAAGTGGCACACAGCACCACCTAGTGGTGTTTCCAGGCTCCTCTACTAGAACTGGATTTTGAACTGCAGAAGGCATAAAATGGCTCCACCCTCTTAACCCCCTGGTCCTCTACCTGCTGGTAGGTGGGTCTGGCTGTAACTTGCCCTCAGGGGCAACGGGCCTTGTGTCTGGTAGCCTACTGAGCTGTTTGCAACCAGAGCTTCAGGCCCCCTTTGCGTTCCTTCAACAGTCTGCAGAGGGCCACACCCAGCCCTGAAAAGGTTGCAGGTTACAGCTCAGGCCCTGTGCACCCTTGGCCCCAGCAAAGAACCTGAGTTCCTGAGGGTGGCACAGAGGAGAACTCCACAGAGGCATAGAAACTCAGTGACAGAACTTTTTAGAGTTAAGGAAATGTCGTGGTCACCTAGACCAGAATCCTACAAATGGTCCATTAGTAAAAGTATAATCGACCTAGTGGGATGCCACCAGCAACTGAAAGGGAGAAAAATTAAACAGAATATCAGAGTAAAATTTGTGTTTCAGTGATACAGTTATTCATATGTAGTGTAAACTGGTCAAGAATTTCAATCCAAAAAGCTTAAGAGACCTGATGTAGGGCAGGCAAACTGAGAGACCCAGGAACTCAGGCCACTGATGTCTTCTCCCTATGTGCCTCCCACCCTCTCCAACCATAGACATACCTGAAAATGTGTGACTTGCCCTGTGGTGTGTGGTTTAAGGAGCATGGGATTTGCAGTCGAAATCTGGGTTCAAGCCCAGCTGGGTGACTATGGGAAACCGCCTAGCAGTGTTTCAAATGGCAGACCAGGAGGGGGTCCCCTTCCAGAACCCTGAGTTTCAGGAGGAGGCCTGGAGGTTCCTTGTTAAAAACATGCATTTCTGGGCCCTAATCCAGGAGCAAGGGAGGGAACAGCTAGGGCATCTACATTTTAACTAACCTCCCTAGGTGATTTCTATGCACACTCAGTGTTCCAACCACTGATCTTGACATTTCTGAGCTTAAATTTCTTGATGTAAGAAATGACGATGGAGTGGGTAATATATGTGAAGGTACTTTACAAACTGTAAGAGCACTCTTCAGACTTGAGGTATTTCCATTCCACAACATCCTTCTCTAAATGATACTTCGGAGAAGATAACACCAGGAGAGTGGGCTAGTGGGGTCTGTGTACTTAATGGGAGAGTCAAAAATGAACCAAAACCATGTTTCTTTCTTCCTGTCTCTTTCCACCTCCCACCTTTTGTCCTACACTTTCTCTTCTTGACCTAACCCTGATGGCAGAACCATGCCCATCCATGAAAAAGTGTTTAGAGTGGACTCCATGCTTTGTGATTGGTAATGATGCATATTGCAGCTATGAGTCTGATATGTCATGTTAACCTTCTCGAGCCCACTGTAACGTTCAAGTTCCTTCAATAGAAAATTCTCACAGTCCTGAGAATTTTGACCCCGGGGGGAACCAAGCTTTTGACCCTGGGGGGACTGTTGATTCCCTACTCACTGTGCTTACCTATGCCATGCTTACGGTTCAGCAAAAGCCTCTCTGGATGTGTGTGAAATTCATAGCTACCCAACAGGTCTAGACTAGTGCATCACTGTAGCTGCTGGTACTGACAGTGCAGACCCTGGAGGCTTAAATCAAAGATGTGCAGACTGAAGGTGAGGTCCCTGGAGATAATAGGGATCTTCCCTCTGAATCTTAAAGAACAGGCTGCTGAGCTGGGCCCCTGGGTCTCCTGTTCCTCCCTTCCCCCACTTCTTACCCTACCCTGAAGTGCAGCAGCTCTTCTAAGAGGTAGGCTGTGTGCCGAGTTCCAGAAGACAAATGAATAACGAATGGTTTCTCTCAGTGAGAGTAATAAGTCTCAGTGTTCAGCTAGTAGAGGGTGTTCCTGTCGCAGGGTCTCTCTCCCCAGTTTTATTGATTCTGCCCCAGGAATGGTGGCAGGCCTAGAGGGAAGAAGGCTGGAGCACTAAGGCAGGTTCCTAAGGAAAATGTGCCCGTTCTTCTTCTCTGCCCATCTTCTCTCCGCTCCCCAGTGGCTGAGCAAGCAGAAGATGATTCTATTCTCCTTCCAGGTGACTGGTCTTCTGTGTCTGCCATTGAGCTGAGGGCCTGTTCTCTTTTCTATCGCTAGTGCCTCCATTTTATGCTAATGGCTGCAGCATGGGGTGGGGATGAGGAAGGTGGCAGGAATGAGAAGGAAGGGAGGTCATCTGCATTATTCCCAACATCAATTAGAATCAAGTGAGAGTGAGGGAGTTAAAAATGATGTCAGAAGAATGTGAGGGCCAGGAGTGCAGCCAGGCATGGGGCAGAGGCACCCTTGGAAGAAGAAAAAGGACACACTAGGGCCAGGCTTGGAGGACACAGTTGGCTGGAAGGTTGTAGAGGAACAATGAAAAGAACTAACTCCCACGCTACAAGAAGGAGTTAGAAGCAAAGCCTGGTTCTGGGTAGGCTCCAGGCTGTCACTGCAGCTAGAGTGAACCAGTGAGTAATTGAATAACACTGTTAATTTCTTGGTTGTTGTTTTTTTTCTTTTCCTGACTCCCTCTCCAATCTTCTGCCCTTTCTCCACCCTGAATCTCATCCTTTCTATTTCCCTTCCCCCTCTCCTCTGCTCTCATGCACTTTGTCCCCTTCCCCACCCACCCACCTACCCGTCTCCTTCCCCCATGCCCTCGTGTTTTACTCCACCCCCACCTCACCCCCAAAAGCTCTCTGGCGGCTGTGAGTTGACCGTGGTGCTCCAGGACTTCAACGCAGGCCACAGCAGCGAGCTGAGCATCCAGGTGGGACAGACGGTGGAGCTGCTGGAGCGGCCGAGCGAGCGGCCAGGCTGGTGTCTGGTCCGAACCACGGAGCGGAGCCCCCCTCAGGAGGGGCTGGTCCCCAGCAGTGCCCTGTGCATCTCCCACTCCCGAAGCAGCGTGGAGATGGACTGCTTCTTCCCCCTGGTGAAAGGTAGGGAGAAGGGGGGGGGGGGGGATGAGGACCAGAGGCCGCCAGAGATGTGGCCCACTTGTTAGAAGAGCATCATGGCACTCACTTGTCTCAGGAGCCTGTTTTGACCTGTGGGATTTCTCTGAGACCCACTTGTGAGGGAGTGCGTTGGGAGCTTAAAAAGAAAGAGCTATGGAACAACCATGTAACTTTGGGAAAGAATCACTTAATCTTTCTGAATCGTTTTCATCTTAAAAATGAAGGCTGACTTAGATGACCCCTAAGATCCCTGGTAGCTCAGTCAGTAAACAATGCGCCTGCAATGCAGGAGACCCAGGTTGGATCTCTGAGTCGGGAAGATCCCCTGGAGAAGGAAATGACAACCAGTATTCTTGCCTGGAGAATCCCATGGACCCAGGAGCCTGGCAGGCTACAGTCCATGGAGTTGCAAGAGTCAGACACGACTTAGTGACTAAACCACCAAGATCTCTTCTAACTCTCCCATTATATCGCTGGACATCCAAAAAAGTTCTTTTCCACCCACAGCCCAGTACCTAGATTCCATTCTCCACTAACCCCTCCCCCACACAGCGGCGGTCAGTTCCCGGGGCCCCTCCCCCTACCCCGGTGCTCACAGTCCGCAGAAGACTGAGCAAATCTGGGGGTAACACACAGCACAAGCCGGTTGAGTGTGACCTTCCCCTCAGCCTTGCCAGGGTCTGAGACAATCATTTATGTGCCTCTGACGTACTAATTACTGGGGCCTTGGCTTTCGTTTTGTATAAGCTCTGTGTTCTTCCCACTTGCTTGTTTATTCACTGTCTCACACTGGGGAGACTGAGCCCCTGAAAACAGTGATTCTCCAGGCGAGGGGTGTCACTGGACTGGCAGCATCTTCATCTCCTGAGAACTTTTAGGAATGCAAATTCTCAGACTCCACTCCAGACCTTCTGGGCCAGAAATGCTGGGGCAGGGCCACAGTCTGCGTCTTAACAAGTCCCCAGGGACACCGACACACACTCAAGTTCGAGGGCCTCTGACTTAAGAAGTCAAGGCTGTCAGGGCCTTGAAGTCACTTGTTTTACATTGAGGACACTGACGCCCTGAGAACAGCCGAGTTCTCTTAATTCTGAGCTTCTTTTTGTCACTGGTCAGACATCTACCTCTGGGTTTCCATGCAACCCTGTGCTAGGTATTTATGGAATGGGAAGAGGGAAGGACCTGATTCTGTCAGGAGGCAGCGGTAAGGGTCACCACGGAGAGCTGTTGATGCTATTGACTAATGAAATTGTGATATGTTTTCATTTCTGGAATTCCATCAGGTCCACCTCTAAAACCTGACTTCCTCCTCTCCTCCACAAGGTGGCGCTAGCAGGTTGCATTATTGGTGCTGCCTAGTTCTTCCAACGGCCTGGATGGGGGTAGGGGTGGTTTCCATCCTGAGAATGGCAGCTAAAAGCTAACATACACACACACACACCCCCCCCTGTGCTCCCCTCCCGCAGTGCAGCCATCACCCGCGTTTCCCTCTTTGCTCTGTATCAGGAAGTTGTGTGGATCTGTAATTGCAGGTGTAGCTCCTCGGTCCTCTGAAGTGGTCACTAGAGAATCTGGTGGTTTTGGGGAAGGGAAAAGCAGGGGATCTCGGGTTCACTTGAAATCACCCCAAGGGGGAACCTGGGACACAAAGACGTTAGAATTGTGCGGGTGAAATGAAGTATAATATATGCAAGACACTTAGAACAGTGCCTGGCACTCAGTACATGTTAGTTGTCAGGATAAGTTATAGTTATTATATCACTTCCACAGATTATTCAGCAAAATGACTGAAAACTCCCATCTCCGGAGACAAAGCCAGGATGGCCATTCATTTGCTGGGAAACTTAACTGGTCACTCATCTCCCATTGTGGGGTGGTCTATCAGAAAGGACTTGACTTTCAGGGAGGACCTGGGCTTCTTGCCCTAGGCCTGGCTTCCCTGGTCCCTGACTGGTTGCATCCCCTCGCTGCCCTGGCCCAATGCGGGAGGGGGAGGTGTCCAGAGGGGGCATATGGTTAGTGGAGAGTTAATTGAAAATGGGAGCTGAGGATGAGGGATGCAAAATAGAGGCAAGAAAGCCAGGAGACTGTCACAGAACTTTCCAGCTAACTCTGCTGCCATCATGACTTATGAGCACCACCCGTAGTGCCTATCACCATTTCCTTGGCTCTTCCTGTTGGCAGCCTTCTTGCTCTCTCCCAACATAAGCCAGTTAGGCGGGGTTTCACATGGCAGCCTGTGAGCTCTCACTGGCTTCTCACCCCTGTGGATTCAGGATCCCCCTCCTCCAGGTGCCTGACTCCCAGTAGTCAGGTTTAAGTCTCTCTTCTGAGAACAGCCCCACGGCCCTAACGAGGCCTCAGCTGGAGGTATGTACACTCAAGCACACGCCTCATCTTGGAAGAGCCCCTCTGTCTCCCTCTAGGACCTGTCTGGAGTCTCAGCCTCTTGGCAGAAATTCGATAAGCTATTCCTTCTCCCATCTAGCAGGCTGCCTGTGGGCCACCTGGCCTTCTCTCCTCTCCAAGTGACTAGTCTCCAGTGGGCACTCCACCTCCTGAGTTATGCCCAGTGGAACTGAGGCTGGAATGATCTTCTGGGGGTTGTGGAACCGGCTAGGGCATCCTCCAGTGTCATCAGAGGTCAGAATTCATTTCTTTATCAATGCTCGGAAGGCAACTGGTCCTCTTAACCTTTGAGAGAGCATCAGGCTAGTGTTTCTACAAACCTTAAGGGGTAGGAAATCATGTGTGTGCTGAGTGCTGCCTGAGTACTCAGGCATGACTGCCATCCCCAGAAATGGAGAAAAAAAGAGCCCTGGATGTCAGCACTGAGGAGGGAACTTGGAGAACCACTAGAGCAGGGTTCTCAACTCTGGCCACCCAGGATCACCAGGACACTTTATCAAATGACAAGATCCAGGCCCCACCTCGAACAAGAGGTTTCAGAATTCCCAGAGTAGGCCTGAGGGTCAGTGTTTTTCAAATCCTCCTCAGCTGAATCCAAGGGACAGAAAGGTTGAGAACCACTGCACTGGCCAGCCTCCTCTCTTGTAGGGGCACTTTGGGGCACAGGAAAGCAAGGTGACCTCTCAAAGCCACAGAGGGAGTTGGTGGCAGGGCTGGAGGAGACCAGGGCTCCCACCTCCTCATTGAACCTCTGCACCGCACTCTGCCTGCTGGGCTTCCAAGAAGCTCCAGGGCCTTTCTCCAGCCTTTCCTTCCTGAGGCTACTTAGGAGTCAGTGGTTGCTTGTTTCCTCTTGATATGTTTGTGGCAGGACCACTGGTGGGGCTGTGTGACAAAGCAGAGGGGCCTGCCTTTCCTGTTACACCCCCCTGATATCCTAGAGCTTCTCCCTGGAGTTGGGCCCTGTGGACCTAGTCATTCCTCTTCCTAATCCCCTCTGACTTTCTCAGCAGTGAATGGCGAAGGCAGCACCTCCCAAGGGACAAAGACTTTGTAGCGGTGGTTTCAACCGTTTCAATCTGGTGCATCTGAGAACTACCTAAGGAGGAGACTAAAAAGTACTCGTGCTTTATGCCACACCCCAGACCAGTTAATTCAGAGCCACCAAGGGCCTGGGCATTAGTATTTTTTAAGTTCCTTGGTAATTCTAATGGGTTGAGAGTGACTGCTTTATGGGTTTGGTGCTGCCTGAGTGTCAGACATAGGAAGGACTTTAAAGTCTATTGGTAGCAGTTAATATGCAGTTATGTAACAACTCAACAACCAAGAACCAATTCGATTTTAAAATGAACAAAAGACTTGTATAGACATTTCTCAAAAGAAGGTATACAGATGTCCATAAGCCCATGAAAAGATGGACAACATCACTGATCATGAGGGAGCCACATGTCAATGCTGTAATGTGAAACCAATTCATAGTGGTTCATCAGGAAAGCTATTATTTTTTTCACAAACCATAGAAAATAACAGGTGTTTGTGAGGCTGTGGAAAAATTGGAAACCTTTACCCTGCAGGTGGGAAAGTAAAATGGTGAATTGCTGTGAAAAACAGTATGGGAATCCTTAAAAAATTAAACAGAATTACTATATGATCCAGCAGTTCCAATTCTGGATGTATACCCCAAAGAGAATTGAAAGCAAGGACTCAAAGAGGTGTTTGTACTGTTATGTTCATAGCAAAGATGGAAGCAACCAAAGTGTCCATCAGTAGATGTGAGGGTAAACACAATGTAGGATATACATACAATGAAATATTATTTAGACTTAAAAAAAGAAGGAAAATCTGACACATGCTACAGGATGAATGAACTTTGAGGACATTGTGCTAGGTGAAATAAGCCAGACAAAAGAGGACAAAAACTGTACGATTCCATTATGTGAGGTAACTACCACAGTCAAATTCATAGACAGAAAGTGGAATGGTGGTTGCCAGGGACTGGGGAGAGAAGAGGAATTATGTTTAAGAGGAGAAGAGGAGTTAGTGTTTAACAGGTGCAGGGTTTCACTTTCGCAAGACAAAAAAATTTTGAAGGTAGATGATGGTGTAGTTATATAACATTAGATATGTACTTACTGCCGCTGAACTGTACACTTAAAAGCGGTCTTTCAAAAAAGCACTGGTCCTAGGTACTTCTGCCCCAGGGTCCAAAAATACAGCCCAGGTTCTTCTCCACCCAGCTCTCTAGGATACCTGTGTTCCTTTTCTTTTCCTGTATGATTTTGCCCTGGCTCCAACTGAGCACCTGGAGAAGCTAGCCATAAGGAAATGCCTGTTTGCTTAGCCAAACTAAACCAGGGCCTGGTGAGCCCTGGCGCTGATGTCCTGGAGGAAAGAGGCAGTGCCCGTGGCGGCCTGGCTTGTTTACGGGGAGTCCTCTCTTATGGGGTCTCCTGATGAGTTCTCCTTTTATCACCTAGCTGGCCTCGGGAACAGCTTTCCCAGGCTGGGGAAGGTGTGCAGGTATAGCACAGTGGAGAACAGTGGGCTCTGGAGGGATGTACCACCACAGCCTGAAGATGCCAAGCAAGTCGTGATACTGTTGACCTGTGTTAAGTGTGTAATCAGCTCTTAAAAGTACCTGGCCTTTATTGAGCCTCACTAAGGGCCAGATTCTGTGTTCATGCTTCACTATTTTCCTCATTTGACAGACTGAAAACTGGGTCTTAGATCAGGTAACTTCCCCAAAGTCACATAGCTTGCTAGTGGTGGATCTAGATTTGAACGCAAGTCTATTTTCCAAGGTCTCACTCTTTACCACAGGGCTGCACCACCTCCCAAGGCTAGAGGTACTGAAGAGAGCTATTTTGCTTTATTGTCCTTCTCTCTGACTCAGTGCCCTTGGATTTACCCAGTCTAGCTGGGTGAAGGCTGAAAGAGCACAAGCCCTGTACACATGCTGCCTCCCACTCCCTCTCCCTCTGGTCTCCTGGGCTCCCTTCCCTACGGGCAGTAGTGGCAGACAGACTTGTCCTGTGCGTGCTTTGCCCCCTCGAAGGAGCCTGGCTGGAGCAGAATGGCTCTGAGCAGCACTCTGGCTAGTGGGCTAAATGGGGTCCAGCTCTGCTGGGGGCCGGATACCTCCTGGAGCTGGTCCAACTGGTCTAGCAGATTCGCTGCAGGGTGGGAATTCCCTGCACTTTCTGCTTCAGAAGCGAAAATGCACCTTTACTATTTCCTCTGCTGTCAAATCCAGACACTTAGAGTCTCCTCCTGCCTACCGGCTACAGAGTTCACTGCCAGTCTCTCACAGGACTTAATAATAGTGACTGCCGTCCACTCTGAGGCTCTCTATGGGCTGATTTTTTTTTTGTTGTTGTTGTTATTCTGTACAGTTATTCATATTGTGACATGTTCTAAAATAGCATTTGTATCACCTTTTATCCATGTCTTCCTGATTTACCTCTACGATCCCATCCTGTTCTAAAAACATCTGCTTTTTTCTCTCCACATCAGGCAAGTACTGTAAGTAACCTAAAGTGATAGCAGTCTAAGTGTCCTGTGTTTAATCCATCCACGCATAGCATATAAACCTTCATTTTGAGGTCCAATTTATTAGGTTAAACCACATGAAATAGCCATATTTGTAGTCAAAACTGGTTGAAAATCAGAAATTTTAAATGGTTCGATCTGATATGTTATAATCAGCCTATCTTTTTCATAGAAGCATACTTGGAAATCTTTGAGAAAACTGGGGAGGGCTTGCTACTCAGGGAGTCAGATGGACCAGGAAGAGGACAGAATACGAAACAAGTAGAAAGTCACTGAATCTTGGTTTCTGCGACTGTAGGGGAAGCAGATAAACATACTCATCTCTCACAGTTGCTGGGAGCCTCAGAGGTTGCAAAGTTAAGTAGAAATGCTTTTAAGCTGTGAAGTTGTTCTCTTTGTTATGTGCATAGATTGCTTAGAATGAAACATAAGTGACCCTGCTTTGCATGAGGTTTTAGAGTGACATGTAGAAGGGCATGGATGGCATGATGCGAGGTGTGGAATAAGAGTCTTGAAGTGGAAGATCTGAGGCGGGGGTGGGGGGGGGTCTGAATCCTTGCCCAGCCACTGATAAGTTGATAATCTTGGACAAGATACTTAAAATCCATAAAATGGGCAATAGTGCCCACTTGCCTTGAGTTAGACTTCCGGCCTGTGAGTACCACACTGTCGATTAACGTTCATTTCCCTGTCCTTTGTCCCAGTTCTGATGCCTCTATAGGGATGTGTCTAGGGTGTTTCCAGCTTGAATCTTCCCCAGGGCTGTTCACGGGCTCAAGGTTCTGTTTCTAGTTCCATCCATAGGCCTTGCAAAGGCCCAGCAACGTCTCTACTCTGCACCCTCTCCCCTCCCTCAGTTTCTACTCCTGGCCTACCCTGAGCCCTTTCTGCGCTACCAACAGCAGATCCAGCTGACTGATTTCCTAAGAAATAACAGTGGACTCCTCTCTTCTCATTTTCTTTTGCCTCCACCTAGAGGGTAGGGTTTATATATGATATATTTGAGCTGAAAATTCATATTATTCCCTGGCTTGCACCTCTCAATACCCTGTTCTTTCATTGATTAACTCTGGTCATTGAAGGTAACGTTTGAATCATA
This sequence comes from Cervus canadensis, assembly GCF_019320065.1. NCBI lineage: Eukaryota > Metazoa > Chordata > Mammalia > Artiodactyla > Cervidae > Cervus > Cervus canadensis. Next base: position 45,463,172 of record NC_057392.1, read on the forward strand.
CCCTAGAGCTGGGCTCACCCTACGTGATGGAGTGCAGTGCTGAAATGTTGAGTGTTGCTGGGTGGGCATGAATGTGTCCTTCCCCAATTCAAAGAAGAGAAGGACAAAGACTAATTTTGTAAAAACTGCCTTATTTTATTTTCAACTGAATTTCTTCCACTTACCTGTCTGTGTTAGGATGGGCCAGAAATGACTCAATAGTTACTGACCAAATGGGAGCCCTCCCAGGACAATTTCAGGAAGAGGGAGATGTAGGTGCCATCTAGTTCATACCTTACCCTCGTTTTTATTTTATTTTTCTTTTAAAGATAAGGGATCAGCAAAGATAGAACTTGCCCCGAGCCTACCTTGTTTTGGGTGAGATGTCCTCCCTGGGACTGGCTACCATTGTCTGATATTATTTAGGACATCAAAGGGCTTGGAATGGAGGCCTCAAATAGAAAACTGTCAGGTCAGGCCACATCCCCCTTTCAGTACAACCCCGTGTGGTGCTGCTTCAAGAAGAGGTGACACAGGAGGAGACATTGCATTATCCAAGGAAACAACTGGTGCCTCTGGGATCCTCTGCAGAGATCCTGCCGAGCCTGACCCTCTCCTTTGTGTAACCAGCCTGCTGACACTTAGCTTATGCCAAACGCCTGTTTCAACAGCATATTTTCATGCCTCCTGGTGCCCACTGTAAATCTGTGAAATAAACATGAGAATGATGCCTCTTATTATTCCAGGGGGAAGGGGGTGAGACATGAATAGCATCTTTGCTCCTTGGAGCCTCATGAACCAGCTCAGAGCTGGTGGCACTCAGAGCTAAAATGAGAGCCTCAGATTCAATCCAAGAGAGGAGAGGCTACCACTCTGTGTGCTTGCTGAGAAGGAATGAGAGAGAAATGATAGAGAGGAGAAATCAAAAACAGAATGTTTCCCAAAGAGAAGCTGATGCAGTTTTCTCTTGCTAGAGCTACCTCAGCTAGAACCACTTTCCCTGCAAAAAGGCAGGGAATGCAGAAATGACACGCACAGATTGTAGCATGAGAGGCAGAGAAAGAGCAGCAGAGGTCTGAGGGCTGGGGGTAAGCCCACCGGACCTGCTCAGGGAAGGTCAGAGATGAGAGGATCATAACAGTCGGTCATGAGGAGCAAGCCTTGCAGCCCTCAGCCTGAGGAGCTTTCAGTAGTGGGACTCTGATGCTGCTTGGCCAGAGAGAGTGTTGAGGACCCTCTTCCTATCACCTCAATGCCTTCCCCTGTGTCAGTCAAACTTTGAAAGCAACTACCCCTCCTCTAGGACCCCCGTAGCACTGAACCTGCAGTCTGAGCTCAAACTCTACAACATGGATGAGGAATTTTTCAGTTTGCAAGACTTGCCATGTTTAATACCAGCTCCCCATCCACTGGAGCAGAGAGGCCATCCACTCACAGACAAACCTGCCTCTTTTCTTGTCCTTACCTTTGGGAGAGGGCTAGGTGCCTGGTTTCCCCAGCATTGTCCCCAAGCCCCAGCTAGAAACACTGATTCTGTTATTGCGTCCATTTGCCTTACTCTCCACAAGGCCTGTATGCTACAGGGGGTGTGGGTGCCTACCTTTGTACACAGGTGGGCATGTGGATAACTACCATTGCTGGGCTCCAGGCTACAGGGAGGAGGGCTGGGCTCAGCTCAAAACAGTCCATGGCTCTTGTCTCACTTCCAGTGATAACAAGAGCCCCTTGTGTGGCTGCAGGGAGGCTCCTTCTGGAGGCCCTAGACAAGAGGCTGTTTCCTCACCTTTTCCAGTTTCTAGATTTCTGGAGGCCACCTGCATTCCTTGGCTTGTGGTCCCTTCCTCCATCTTGAGAGCAAGTGATGTTGCATCTCTCTGGTCCTTCTTCCAAAGTCACATCACCCTCTGACCACAGTGGGAAAGGTTCTCTACTTTTAAGGACTCACATGATTACATTGTGCTAACCTGAATAATCAAGTATATGCTCCCCATCCCAAGGTCCCTAATCACATCTGCAGAGTCCCTTTTGCTCTGTAATGTATTGCATTTACAGTTTCTAAGGATTAGGTGTGTGGACATCCTTGCGGGGAGGGGCATATTCTTCCAACCACGTCCTAACCACCTCCTGACCAGCCTGCCTGACCAAACTCTTCTGCAACTGAGTGATGCGTTCTCCTGCCCAGCACCCACACCTTCTGGAACACCCCAGGTCCTCATATACCCAGATGATTTGTCACCACACTTCCTTCATGTCTCTGCTTAAATGTCACCTGATTAGAGAGACTTTCCCTCACTCCCACCCTCTACTATCACACTGGATACCCCTTTGCTGTTTTACTGTTCCTCACAGCAATTATGTCACTACCTGGCATGTTTACCAATGTTTGTTGTTTATCACCCCGCCCCCAACTGCTTCCCAGATTCCCTGTACAAGTGAAGAGGTTTTGTTTATTTTGTTCTTTACTCTATCCCAGGTAGCCTGAACAGTAGCTGACATATAAGAAGGTCTCGGTAAATATTTATAGGAAGGAAGAAAGGGAGGAAGGAAAGGAAGGACAGAGGGAGGGAAAGAAGGAAGGAGGAAGGAAAAGAGAAGAGAGGAAGAGAGGAGGGAGGGAAGGAAGGAGAAAGGACCGTGTGTCAAGGACTCCTGAGAGAGTTCATCTGTGAAGAACAGGCTCAGTGTCCTCCATCCCCCAAGGACTGTAGAGGAAACTGGCTAACTTTATCAGAGGGGCCTGAGGATGGGGTAGGGAATAATATTCTGAGGCCTGGAGTTCTAACTGAGAAAATCTTTGCAATCCTGCTTTCTGGGAAATCTTCTCTGGGACACATGGGCTAAGCTTACCTCTCATGCATCTGGAATGGTTGAAAATTCAGAAATATAAGAATGGACAGCGTCTTCCACATCCCTCCCATTCATGAACTCCTCCATAAACTGACTTGAGTTACTTAAGGCAAAATCCACACTGCATTTAATGTATCGGAAACCTCTTGGTCGCACCCAGGAATCTACATGCTGCTGTAGCTGCTATTTCTGCCTGTGGGAGGGAAGAGGGCAATGACAGTCAGAATGAAAATACCATCCCTCATAGTGGACACTTAGTAATCGTGAGCCTTCCCAAACTGGAACTCCGTCAGAGTGATAGACGGGCACTTCTTACTGCCCTACTTTGGGAACACTTTGACCTACTTAGAAGTGAACCTTTTTGGAAGTAGATAAAACCTGGAGTGGTTTGGTTTTAGCAACTCCAGCTGCAGTCATCATCTCTCACTTTGATAAATAGCTTGTCTCCTCCTGAGCTCAGATCTCAGGTACCCATCCTGACTGTCTGTAGCTTTACCTCACTGTCCCCCAGAAGAGCATGAGCACTGGCTGTTCTGGTGAGACCGCTAGGTCCTTTGTGAAACCCCACGGCCTTCTCACCATCACCTGGGCTACCCTTACCTGGGGCTTGGTTCAAACCAGTGAACGATCAGTGATACTTCCTTCCTGAAAAGCAGTGTTGGCAGGGCAAGCCAGGCTTAACTTTTTGAGCCAGAAGGAGGCAGAGAGGAACAGAGGGACACATTTACAGGGCATAGTTGAAAACAGAAAGAACAAGTTCAGTAGTAGTTTAGTCCTTGGAGTCTAGACGCTGTCGCTAGGTGAATGGAGACACCCACGGGGCCAGCAGTGGTGCAGTGGTTAGACCACACTAAACAGATATAACTAGAAGAGATTACTATGCATACTGATAGCAATAATGCTTTTTCTGTAGACATTACTATTAAAATAACACATATAACCTGAGGCTAGCTATCTACATAGACATTATACAATTTTGAAAGACATGTTTGGAGTTCAAATTAAATATAGAAAGAATGTACACGTTGCACCTCCTTTCTTTTAATCTTAAGTGTTTCTGGTCACTGATAATTATTATTCTTCACATAAAGATGAAACCTGTACTTTATGGTCTTGGTTTGCCGTCCATTTCCTTTTTCTGCTACAAAAACGTTGAACCAATTGCTTTCCTGGAACTCACCTTGTTCTTTGTGTTTGCTCAGGGAACACATCATATTCAATTTATGTTTCTCATACAAGATTCCCATATAAATTCCCATATATAGGTTAGCTTAGTGAGTCACAGATAGTAGATATTAAAAAAACAACTCTTTGTTGAATAAATGATCAGTACTTGGCAAGAACCTCGGCGTTTTAAGCCACAGTCGCAAATGGAGGCCAGGACAGGATACTTTGGGGGAAATTAAGAACCATTCCGGTGTCAGCCATTAGGCAGTTTACAGATCAGAAATCTACGCAGGAAGATGGGGATTAAGGAGCATGTGGTTAGTAGCTGGAGAGCGTAGCAGGTGGTGGGAGAATGAGTCAAAGGACCAGCTGTCAGAGTTTGAGAAAGTGAAAATATTTGAATTGGGGTGCTTCCTAAACTCTATACCTACTATGCAGGAAGTAATCCCGGAGTCCCAAGGTCCATGGTCCTTAGCCCTGACTTCATATTGAAATAACCTGCAGAGCTTTAAAAAACTCTAGATAGGAATCTGGATCAGAACCTGAGAGTAGGTGCTGGAGCTGAGATTTACTGCTGAGGAAAAGGCAGGTAAGTGACTGGTTGGGGTGAGACTGAGGAAGGCAGGCCCCCCCATAGTCACCAGAAACCATGCCACAGTCCTCACTGGGCATGTTCTGTAGAAGGTGTGTACTGTACTTTTCACTGTAAGAAAGTTCTCACAGGAATCTCTAGGCCTGAGTAGGGGCATAGTACAGTTGCTATTCCTTCCATCTCTAGGCTGAGTTCTCATTAAGAAACCCGGATAAATGTTGTGATTTTAAAAAACTCTGTTCCTATAGATCTGAGGAGAAAAAGTCTAAGGGATAAAATTGGACACACCAGTCAGTGAAAAGGGCAGATGCCTGAAATCATGGTCCAGTGTTCCTGAAGCCTGTGGCTGACTTTGGGCGAGAGGGACACTGGTACCAAGCCCAGCGTTGTGGTATACTAGGCCCAGTATGTCTGCAGGCTGAGACCAGAAGGAATTCTTTGGGGCTCACTGTTGTGGGAAATGGAGATGAGGTAAAATGGACACACAAATAGGTGAGAGCCTAATTCATGCAAGATAGACTTGGAGACATCACTGAAGACAAATTCTGCCAAAAATAGGAATAAAACTCAACCATCTGTTTGGAAATTAGGAACACTCCAGAGATACTGCTGGAGAAGGCAATGGCAACCCACTCCGGTACTCTTGCCTGGAAAATCCCATGGACGGAGGAGCCTGGGAGGCTGCAGTCCATGGGGTCACGAAGAGTCAGATTAGACTGAATGACTTCACTTTAACTTTTCACTTTCATGCGTTGGAGAAGGAAATGGCAACCCACTCCAGTGTTCTTCCCAGGGATGGCGGAGCCTGGTGGGCGGCCGTCTATGGGGTCGCACAGAGTCGGACACAACTGAAGTGACTTAGCAGCAGCAGCAGCAGAGATACTGCTATAGCTCAGTGGTTCTTAGCCTGAATTTTGGGAGTGGGTGGGGTGGAGTTTGAAAACCTTGAGATTATAGACATTCCACTGTCTTATGCAAAATGATGTTTATTTGGAGTGGGGCTCATATAAGGTCCAGGGATAAATAAAACTTCAGGGAAGAAGTATATTTAGGTGATGTCATCGAACCTCTCACACACACACCCCTACCTCTCTCTCATTTCATCTCTTTCCTCTGTGTTGGCTTTATGGCAAGATGGCCTCCAGCTGCTTTAGATTAACATTCTATCAACGTAGAAATCTTCTGAGAAGGGATTGCTACTTTCACAGTAGTTATTGCTAAGGTCTCTAGTTTTTTATCATTGGTTGAAATTGGGTCATGTGCTAAATCTGAACCAGTCCCCTTGGCTGGCTGGCTAAGCCCAAGTCATAGGCCTATCCTTAGAGTGGAGCATGGACACAGGGAGGGTGTCAGTTACATCCAAAAACATGATCTAAGAATGGAGGAGAGCTGGTTTCTCAAAGAAAAATCAAAGTGCTGTTGCAAAAAGAAGAGGGTGTAGATTGCAAACAGATGGGGAAGATTTCACTACCTAGAGAGTCCCTTGGACTGCAAGGAGATCAAACCTGTCAATCCTAAAGGAAATCAGTCCTGAATATTCATTGGAAAGACTGATGCTGAAGCTGAAACTCCAATACTTTGGCCACTTGATGCAAAGAACTGACTCATTGGAAAAGACCCTGATGCTGGGAAAAATTGAAGGCAGGAGGAGAAGGGGACGACAGAGGATGAAATGGTTGCATGTCATCACCAACTCGATGGACATGAATTTGAGCAAGCTCCAGGAGTTGGCAAGCTCAGGGAAGCCTGGCATGCTGCAGATCATGGGGTTGCAAAGAGCTGGACACGACTGAGTGACTGAACTGAGCTGAACTGAATTGGTCCTCAATGTGTGGTCCTTCTACCAACAACACGAACATCATCCTGGAACTTGCAGATATGAAATCCTTAGGCCCCACCCCAGACCTACTGAATCAGAAAGTCTGGGAGTGGGGCCCAGTAATCTGTGCTGTAACTTACTCTCCAAGTAATTCTGATGCACACTCAAGTTTGAGAACCACCACATTACAACAGTGGCTCTCAAACTATGCTGCATCTTACAAAACACCTGGGGAACTGAAAAAATACTGATACAGCCTCACCCAAAGTGAATTCATCTGAATGCTGAGAGGGATAGGGGAGGAAGACCCAGGCATCAGTGGTTCTTAAACTTGGTTCCACCCTGAAATTACCTGGAGAACTTAAAAAAAAAATACTAAGGCCTAAAATTTATTAATAGAAAAACTTCCCTGATGATTCTAATAAGCATCTGTGTTTAAAAACCATTGTCCTACCATCCCCTCCAAATTGTCCTGAGGACAATTAAAACATCTAGATGTAGGTTAGAGGATTCAGGCACCTATTTTCTTAAATCCCTAAACTCAAAACTTGGTCAAATATCTAACATTGATTCCCTTTTCTTTCATGTTCATGTTGAGTCTGTTGTAGCAGCTCGTTCCACAACAACTGGGATTGTTTCTGTTTGAGAATGTAGACCCAGTGCCTTAAACAGAGCCTGGCACAGAGTAGGCACTCAGTAGGTATTTGCTGAGTCAATGAATCAGTCTGACATTGATCAGTGTCTCAGTAGTATTCAAGACTTCCTTGCTGGGTTTTAGACATCACTGGTCTCATTCTGGAAGACACACAAGGATGGCAATGGGACTCTTGGGTTATTGATGCCTAACCAATCTTCAGAATGGCCCAAAATGTGCTGATCATATCAACTTAAGATGGGTAGGTGTCCCTAATGGCTTTATTTTAATGTCCTTTAAATTGACAGTGGGTGGATGCCTGGTTAATAAGGACCAGTGGAAACATGCATAATGAATCCTTTACATGGAGACTAAGACTACTTTAAGGGTCTACTTGTACTCAGATTCTTTTTGAAGTATATTTATAGAGTTCAATCCCTGGGTTGGGAAGATCCCCTGGAGAAGGGAATGACAACCCACTCCAGTATTCTTGCCTGGAGAACTCCATAGAGGAGCCTAGCAGGCTACAGTCTGTAGGGTCACAAAGACTTGGACATGACTGAGCAACTCACACTTTCATTTCATTGTACAACATTCTGTGACAGGTGTACAGTGTAGTGATAAGTTTAAAATGCTATTTAACAATTTTTAAAAACTCCATTTATAGTTGTTATAAAATATTCACTGTATTCTCTGTGTCGTACAATATATCAGTTCAGTTCAGTCACTCAGTTGTGTCCCACTCTTTGCGACCCCATGAACCGCAGCACGCCAGGCCTCCCTGTCCATCACCAACTCCCAGAGTTTACCCAAACTCATGTCCGTTGAGTCGGTGATGCCATATAACCATCTTATCCTCTGTCATCCCCTTCTCCTCCTGCCTTCAATCTTTCCCAACATCAGGGTCTTTTCAAATGAGTCAGTTCTTTGCATCAGGTGGCCAAAATATTGGAGCTTCAGCTTCAACATCAGTCCTTCCAAAGAACACCCAGGACCGATTTCCTTTAGGATGGACTGGCTGGATCTCCTTGCAGTCCAAGGGACTCTCAAGAGTCTTCTCCAACACCACAGTTCAAAAGCATCAATTCTTCTGCACTCAGCTTTCTTTGTAGTCCAACTCTCATATCCATACATGACTACTGGAAAAACCACAGCCTTGACTAGACAGACCTTTGTTGACAAAGTAATGTCTCTGCTGTTTAATATGTTGTCTAGGTTGGTCATAACTTTCCTTCCAAGGAATAAGCGTCTTTTAATTTCATGGCTGCAATCACCATCTGCAGTGATTTTGGAGCCAAAAAAAATAAAGTCAGCCACTGTACAACATATCCTTATAGCTTACTTTTTACCTATTAGTTTCTGGTACTTTTATTTCTGAAGCAAGGTTGGAGTCTTCCTCAGACATCTAATTCAAGCTAGCTTCTACAAGATGATGTCATCAGCCTTTTGCAAAAAGATTTTGATGGAAAGACGATCCAGTGTCACCTGAACACTGGTCAAGAATCCAGCTGTCATGCAGGAGACCCAGCTTTGATCCCTGGGTCGGGAAGATTTTCCTGGAGAAGGGCTGGCAACCCACTCCAGTATTCTTGCCTGGAGAATCCCATGGACAGAGGAGCCTGGTGGACTACAGATCATGGGGTTGCACAAAGTCAGACACGACTGAGCGACTAACAGTTTCAGTTTTCAAACACAAAGGCCCAGAGGAAGGTTTAAAGTAAAAGAGGTTACTCATCAAGCAACTTTGAATCATTTTCGAATTCCTATCAGAATGCCCCAGTATTGGGTGGGTAGACCAAATGTTGACTCATATCATAGCACCCAGGCAGTGGATCACAAGGAAATAAAGTTCATTTTTAGAAGGACTGAAGGTTCAAGATAAGACTGACCAATAGAATGATCACTGAATTCAGTAATCTGGCGTTTGGGCTGCGTGAGCAATTTGAACTTTCATTTCTGTGTTTCATATCTGGAGCACCTGGGGCACACTTCCTGCTTAACAGTGAGGTTATTATTTTAAAACTGCCAGAAGCCATCAGGGAGGTGGCAGTGGTAGACTTAAAGGTAGATTTCGACTTTGGGTTCTGTTCTTCCTACGGGGTGAAGATTTTTAGAATCTCTCTTTAGAGTTAAATCATCAGAGCCTCGTCACCATTCATTCATTCAGTTTCTTTCTATTTAAAAGGGGATCCTATCTTATAAGGTTTTTTGGTGTGATCGATGAGTTAATGTATAGAAGGCAAAGTCTTGTCCTGTGACTCTTTCTTCCAGGTGGGAATTGAGTGATCAAGCTTCTGTTTCATGTTCTTCTCACAAGCTTCCTTTTTAAAAAAAAAAAAAAAAATCTGATGATTGGGCTATTACTACCTTATGAGTGCTATATGTTTCCAGAAATCCCTTCTCCTAAATATGGACACAAAGGAATGGGAGAGATGTTTGTGAGTGATAAACTCAGTGGTTCGTGGGAAGGCCCAGTTGGTGTGGTCCATGTGGGCTTCTGGGGGGCAGGGAGGTATGGTGGATATGAGCTTGACCTTGAAATATGAAAAGAATTAAAAAAGGAAACAGCTAGAGATTTAAGTACAGGAATGATAGACCCACTGGGTGTGGTTAGGGGAATGAATGGGCATCTTCCACCACAAGTAAGGTGTCTGTAGTTTCTCTGTAGGCACTCACTCAAATCTCTTAACTCCTACTTCATGGATATGTCTTTTAAAATTCTCTTAGCAACCCTGTAATATGGGGATTATTTTTCCCTCCTATAATTTTTAAATGAAGAAACTGAAGATCAAAAAAGTGAAATGACTTGCCTAAGGTCAGACAGCTAGTAGGGGACAAAGCTTTGAACTTCGGTCTTAGGGTTACGGTTCCAATCCGGAGCTTTCAAGTAACAACATTGCTGCCCCGGAGCTGATAAAAAGAGGAGGCACTATTATTATTTAACCTTAAATATTTAAAAGAAGGAAAGAAAAGGATAGGTGAAGGTATTTTCAACACAGGGAGCTGTCCATGTTCGGAGGCTGAGGAGAAGGAAGAGGGAAAGCTGTTAGAGAAAAAGCAGTCAGGAGTCTGGAACCTTCTAAATTTGCTTCTCTCTGGCTTCCTCAGGTCGTGTATTTTAAGCCGTAGCTGATTGTGGCGGCCTTTGAGGAGAGGAAGTCACACTGAAGAAAAAGCACCTGTGTTGCGCTGTGGGTTGTGTGCACTCCTTCCTTGCATGCTCTGTGCCCTGGGTCAGAGCGGCGTTGCATAAGGCCCTGGGCCACGCTGCCTGCGGGACTAGGGCGAACAGCTGGACTTTGGGACTCCGCCCCCAGCGCCGCCCTCCCCGCCCGCCCCTCCTCTCCTCCCCAAGGTGGCTCTGGCTCCCAGAGAGTCGCAGCGGCGGCCCCGGTGCGGGACGGCTGGGAAGGAGGGCCGAGGTTGTGAGCTGCCTCCAGGGCCGCTGCGCCCGCCGAGGTGGCCTGCCGGCTGCGCTCCCACAGGTGCCGGTGCCCCGGGCCATGCCGGAGCGCTGGGGCCACCGGCAGCATGAAGGGCGGCGACCGCGCATACTCCCGAGGTCCCTCTTTGGGGTGGCTCTTTGCGAAGTGCTGCTGTTGCTTTCCGTGCAGGGGTGAGTGACTGTCGGCATTGGCCCCTTCTTCTTAGGCAAAGACTGGACCGGCTGAATTGGGGATGGGGGCGGGCCGTGGGATGGGGGAAACGGGCTGGGGAGCGGAGCACGGCAGATGGACAGTTTGTTCCCAGCTGTGTTCTTTGCAGTTTCTGCGGCACTACGCGGTTCGCTCGCTCTCTATCTCAGAGAGCTTAAGACTTGGATGCGGAGCTCTAGTTTGGGAACTGAGTTACTTATCAGCGACTTTGGTTGTTGGGCGCCAGTCTGCAGGGGGGTGAGGCACGGATGCGGGGGGTGGGGAGAGGGCCCTGGGAGCTCTGCGCTCCCCGTAGTGACAGAGTCACACTTTCCTGCTCTCATTTACATATGGACCTCAGCCGCGGGATGACTCTTAGCTATAGGAATGTATTTGACACTTGCCTCTACACCAGGAACTATTTTTGCCAAGTGACAACTTTATTTGGGGGCTGTAGCCCGCTTTTCTGTGCCTGGGCTTTGGCAGGCTAGCGTGGGTTTGCAGCTCTGGGCCAGAGCTTGGCTCATTAATTAACCAGGAACTCTCTATGTACCCAATTAGGACTGTATTTAATTATTATGCTAATTTTAGTGTTGTTGAGCAGACTTGCAGGAAGCAACTAATTTTCCCAAAATCAGCCTGCAAAACAAGATGGTGAGAAGGATGACAGAAGGAAGGTTATCGGTGTGCAGCCCATCCTGAAAAAGAATGGAGCCCTTCCTAGACAGAGTTAGTAGATGTTCCTAACACATTTCATGTCTCTTTAACACCTCAGCTCAGAGGGTCTGTTTCTATGTATTTAGAAGTGAGAATATAGGCTCTCACTTGACGTTGGTCTTTTAAAAATTTCACCTGATGGTGTCTCGCCTCTACCCCTGTTTTCAATGCCCCAGACTCCATGCCCATCTTAACCTGATAAGGTCCCCATGGAACTCTCTGGGACTTACTGGTGAATAAACTTTATCCAAGTGACCACCATCCTATGTGCCCACCCTACACACAGCTCTGACAAATTCTCCATCCTAAACAGATATAAGGCCACAAAAACTAATTAAATCTGAAGGACCTTTCCCCAAGTCATTAAGGTTCATAATCTCAGCGTTAGATTCTCTCAGTCTCTGCATTTAATTAAAACAGCTTAGAACTGTGTAGTAGCTAACTCTAAAAATCAAAATTCAGAGGGAGAAAGAGTTTTAGGAGGCCAGGGACCCTCACAAAAATCCAAGCCTAGTTCAGAACCATATAAAACCGTGGCTGGGAATTGAAAGAAGCAGGTATTAAAAGGGATAGGAAGCCGGAAATGGCCAAAGGGAATCTGAATGGGTGGGTTTTCGATGAAGGCTGGGCTGCTGTCCTGGTGCAGAGTTTCCAAGTAGGATTTCTAGGGAGTCCATTTCCTGTCCAAAGGCAAAATTTGGGAACTTGGGCGGTGCTTATCTAAAGGCCCTGCAGCTGCCTCCTTGAGTCCAGATGTGTGGCAGCCCCAGCTTCCTGACAGAGTAATTCTCCAGGGGTCTTTCAGCCTTCAATTTGTTTGTGAATTGCCCTGGCTGGCCCTCTGTTTTGTGGTGCAAGGAGGGGGCGGGGAGCTCACTTGGGGCGCCTGCTGGGTCACCTCCTGCCTGCAGGACTGGGAAAGCAGTGGCTACAGGCTCAGTGGCTTGGAGAAGGGGTGTTGCTACAGCCTGAGTGGAGGAGAATGTCTTAGCTGAAGACTGAGAGAAGGAAAAGTCCTGAGCAGTGAAAGCAGCTTAAAAGGGAAAAGGAGGATAACAAAGGTGGGTGCCTCTCCCCTTCTCCCACTTTACCCCTTACTCTTTCCTAGATCTAAAAGATGTGAAGATGGGAAACTGGGACTCAAATCTGAGGATATGGTGGTGGATGTGACTTAGCCACCCTTCAGAGAGCTCCGGGCGCCACTGGGTAGGGTGACAGTGTCTGAGGTGTTGGGTACTGCTTGAGGCTTCCTGCATCTGTTCTAATGGAAGAGAGAGCTCTGAGTCCCCACCCAGCCTATAGACATATATCTGGAAGCCGACTGAAAATATAAGGTCTTGTACTGAGCTTGAATGCATTGTCCAGAGCCCCAGAACTCTATGCCAAAGCTGCAACACAGAGAAGGACTCAGGAGAGTGTCTGAGGGGTTGATGGCAGGGCATTACCAGAGACCTGCCTGGCCTCCCTTTTCCGTTAAACCAGTTTCTCTGGTTGTAAGGATGACTCTGAAGCTGTCAGAACCCATACTATGGTTCCTGAGTCAAGGAGCCCTGGCTGACTGTGACTGGCTTCCAGTCCTGCATTTAAAGGACACCTCCTAATGTCTGGGAAAAAAGGAACCAAGAGGAAGTGGAATGTTTTGGTTATTTTTGACACAAACCTAAGCTATCCTGGACGTGCTCTGGTGAACCCTAAGTGGTTGTAATTGGTAACTCTAGAGTAAGAGTTAAGGATTTAGTGATGTACCTATGTGGCCTTTAAATCATGTTTGAGGAAAATACAGATGAAGTTAGTGGAGCTTGTCTTTGGGTTTGGGAAAGTGATTAAGGCAGCTATCTGGTGTTCTTCTGTTCCAGTTTTTGTTTCTGTTGAGTATGAGTGTGGCAGAGAGGTTTAATGAAAGATGATGTTCCTTCCCTACCTTGAAATTAGGGTTAAAGGGCAGGAAAACTGAGAATCATGGGTAGAATGGAAATAGAGATGGGTGAGAAGGAAGAAGGAGAGCCAATAACATTTATAACTGCCTTTTTGGAAGTGAAAAATAGCCAAACATGAAATAATGGGGTGTGTATGTGTGTGTGTGAAGGGTGGTTAATCATTAATGCCACGCTCTGTAGGAAATTTCAGGATTGATTTGGCTGCTTACACTTTCCTCTACACCTGAAGAAGTGGGTCCTTTCTGGATTGTTCTTTAATGATCTTAAGATTTTAAAAAGCAACTTGTTTCCAAGTGATGAAAAGGATTTCAAGTCACCTGGAGTGTTTCTAAGTCCTATGCTGTAGACTGGAATTTGTGACATCTTAGATCACAGAGCCTGGAGATTTTTTAGACCTGAGTGGGTGGCAGTCAGTTTTAGAGGCTTTAATTTTCTAGTCAACTTGTAATTAACCTTGGGTCTATGGACAACTGTCCCTTCTTGGAAACGTTTCCTGACTACTGCCCTCCTCTGTTTCTCCACAGGGTTCATGGCATTTATTCATACTTGCTTACTGTTGTATCGTTGTCCATGCAGCAGAAGCCCATGTGCCGACACAGCTCCCCATTTAGACAGTGAACAGTGACTGGTTCAGGAGACTATCTCAGAGGTGAAAAGAGGAAGGAGTGGTGACTTACCCAGGCTGAGTCAGCTCACAGGAGAGGTGCTGGGATTACATTCCCATGGCTCTCTCATCACAGGGGTGGGTGGGTCTGAGCAAAGGTTATGGGGGTTTACAGGGCTTTTGCAAGCCATCTTCATCTATAATTTCTTTTCTACTCCCTACCTTTTCCCAGAATAACTGAGTAGGAACCTTATTCAAAACCTTGATTTGAATGTCCCTTCCCTGGCTCATTTTAGAAACTGAATTTAATGTGTGAAACCATGACAGCAAGTTTCTTTAGAAAGGTGTTGGTTATCTCAGAGAGAAACTGAAGTGACCTTCACTTTGGTTTACTTTAGTTCACCTCCCAAAGGACAGAGAAGTCTTAGGACATTGAGCAATACATACCATTTTCTTTATGTTCCAGGAAGTGCCTTTACCACTATGAAAATTGAATTGACCATTTAACATGTATGTTTTCCCAATACACCTCTTAGTTTTCTCTGCCTCCCAGGGATATACCTTAATCTGGGGAGAATTTCCAAACATACATACTGTCCCCAACCTAGATCTTATGCTTCTCTTCCCATCCCTGATTCTTTGACTCAGTTCAGTTCAGTTGCTCAGTCGTGTCTGACTCTGCAACCCCATGGACTATAGCATGCCAGCTTCCCTATCCCATCACCAACTTCTGGAGCCTATTCAAACTCATGTCCATTGCACTGGTGATGCCATTCAACATCTCATCCTCTGTCGTCCTCTTCTCCTCCTGCCTTCAATCTTTCCCAGCATCAGGGTCTTTTCCAGTGAGTCAGTTCTTTGCATCAGGTGGCCAAAGTATTGGAGCTTCAGCTTCAGCTTCAGTCCTTCCAATGAATAATCAGGACTGATTTCCTTTAGGATTGACTGGTTGGATCTCCTTGCAGTTCAAGGGACTCTCAAGAGTCTTTTCTAACACCACAGTTCAAAAGCATCAGTTCTTCGGCACTCAGCTTTCTTTATAGTCCAACTCTCACATCCATACATTACTATTGGAAAAACCATAACTTTGACTAGATGGACCTTTGTTGCTAAAGTAATGTCTCTGCTTTTTAATATGATGTCTAGGTTGGTCATAGCTTTTCTTCCAAGGAGCAAGTGTCTTTTAATTTCGTGGCTGCAGTCACCATTTGCAGTGATTTTGGAGCCCCAAAAAATAAAGTCTCTCATTGTTTCCATTGTTTCCCCATCTATTTGCCATGAAGTGATGGGACTGGTTGCCATGATCTTAGTTTTCTGAACATTTGATTCTCTAACTAGTTAATAGTAATAGGGATATCAATAATTCCCTGTCTTCCAGTCATAATGTAGCCTAGTAGAAGTAGGAATATATGGATTTGGTTGGGGTTGGGGGAGATTGGAAATGGAAGCCAAATATCCTTCCTTTGGTACCACTATAAGTCAGTGATCATGCTGTGGGCCTGTCACCACAGTGGTTCCATGTGCCACAAGTTGGTAAGTCCTAGCCTGGCGTGCTGCAGTCCACGGGGTCGCAAAGAATCAGACATGACTGAGTGACTGAACAGAACCTGAAATAAAAAGGTAACAGCTCAGACTCCTGTTTTTATGCAATGTGTGTGTGAGGGAGGAGGGATTCACTTGTGAGTCCAAACAATGTTGTAGGCCTGCTGTAGTCTGGAGTAATGCTTTTGTATCTACTTAGTGAAGTTCTTCTTGAATCTTGGTTCTTCTCTTCTGCCTTAAAAACACTCTCCATCCTTTTGATGCTGCTCCTTTTCAGTGAGTGTAAGTGTCTGCGTGACCTGCCCTCTCCTTCAGACCAAAACCCCAGATTTTCCCTGCCTTTGAAAGGTCTGAACTCTGAGAAGGGCTTCTCAAACGGAAGGGGCTAGTTATATCATGGGACATTAGAACTAGAAGTAACTTCAGAGATTATTTAATAGATCTTATTTTTTTTTTTTTTCTGCAAGAAGAAACCGTTCAGCCATTTAGTAGTGAACTCAAACCTATAGCCCTTTCCCAGCACTCTTTCTGCAACTGCATTTTTCTCTTCCTGCCCATGCGATCAATTTCTCTTACTCTGGACAAAGACATCTGGGGTCAGCCTCTACCCTTCTCGATTGGGTAACTGAGAAGGGTAGAGGCTGACCCCAGGCTGGAACTTGGGTGTTGACTGTGGAATGATCTGTGGTTCCTGCGGGGTGACGAGTCATTGGGATCTGAACCTGCCTGGTCTGTTTTGAGTGGCTGTTCTGTCCCAGGACCACAGAAAGCTGAGCATCTCTGTCTCTCCCAGAGCAGTTTCTGCACATTGTTCATAGTAAATATTTGTCCATGTTTTTCCCTCTGGTTCAATTTCATTCCAAGGGTCCCTTTCCCCCCATTTTTCTTGTCTTCTTCCATGAAGTGTACGCTTTCAGGTGAAAATGAAATGCATTCCTATCATTCCATTTTTAAACGTCACTGGTTTTTATGTAACATACAGTGTTTTAATTCATTTGACACATGTTTACATGCTGAGTGCCTGCTAGCCCTGCACTGGATACTGGGGGAGAATGGATGGGAATCATAATGGTGCTGACCCCATTAGGCTGTTATGAGGATTAGTTAAGAGAATGTATGTAAAGGACTTAGCTTACCATCAGGTATATAAAGTGCTTTAAAAACCATAGCTACTGATGGTAACAGTAATTGTAATTGTAATATTAGACATGGAACGCATACCCAGGGGGCTCCCAGATAAATATGTGGGGTCTTCTGGGTGAAAATGCTGCAAATATACCTTTCTAAGGAATTTAATGGTCTTAGTTCAAACCATTGTCAACTGTGCCTCACTGCTGTAGGGCTGCCACCATGGGGAAAGAAGGCCTGCATCTGTAAGTATGATAGGGATTTCCTTCTTTTTAAAATTAAACCAATTAAAACTGTAAAAAACATAACACTTCTAGTATTATAATCACTGGTTACATAAAAGAACGTTTGAGAGTAGGTACTGGCAAGATACCATAAGCATCCTTGAGTTATACTTCTCTGAGGGGAAACACTGTGTAAGAATTGGATCGTGATTACACCAGTATTGAAGTTTAGGTCCTGAGAACCTATGTTAAATAAAAAGGCGTCATGTCCTGCCAGCCCCTTGACTTTGGCTAACAATCTAGTGAAACATTTTTCTGATCCCATCAGCCAGCATTTGTTGCACATCCTTCTTTTGCAAGATTTGCAGGTGTCCTCTTCAGGCTGTTTTTGCCTAGGTAAAAATCATGACCTGCTCACCACAGCCCTTGAAGTTCTAGATATTTGTGTGAGGTTTGGCCAGTATCGTGTATATTCCTTGTGGATGAGAGACATGGGTAGCTTGATCTATTCAGTGACTAATGGAACTTCTCTCCTGAGGTGAACCTTCTGTGTTATACTTCCTGGAAGGAGGGGAGCCCTGGTTTAATACCTGTGAGGCAGCCAAGAGGCTGCCAGATTGACTTCTGCCAGATAAAAAGCAAAGATCAGAGTTACCAAACAAGTCCTTTCACATTTTTCTTACTTTCCTGGAGACCACAGTGAGGAAACTAGCAAATTGAAAGGAAGGGAAACCCCCTTCTGCTGCTTGGTTGAAACAGTACCTCATAAAACACCTCTGTATCCAAGAACCCGCTCTCCTTGAGGCCAGATTAGTTGTAGGCCTGTGTTTGGTCTCTTAGGGCACCTTGCATGTGCAGGCTCAGGACTGCTCAGGAAGTCCCAGTTTCTGCCCATCCTCTGTTAGTATATCCATTATTTCTCCCAGGGAGAAAGGGGTATTATCCTTCCCCATCCAAAAATGAACCAAGCCTAACTGTTCAAAAGAATTGCAAACACGCCACTTTGTGCAGATTTTTGATCTCATCCTCACACCTGTGTGGTGCCTCCTCCTCTCCTCATCTTAAAGGAGAAGAGCTCCAAGAATGGTTACCACTAGAGAACACATTGGAAATACGGATTCTTGGCCCCACTGATTCAAATTCCATTGACTAAAACCCAGCAGTCTGCCTTTTAACAAGCTCTCCAGGGGGCTTCATATTTTTGGTTTGTTCTTTTCTCTCCACCCTCCCCTACCTTCCTCCTCCCTTCACCCAGCTCCAGCAAGGGCATCTGTGACCTGCTTCCTGGGGATTTTGCTTCCTGGGGATTGAGAAGTGGGGAGGGGGCGTCCTTCCCACTCACTGTTACTTGAGGGGGATGGGATGGGAAGAAGGGTTGGCATTAAGAATCACGCACATCTTCTCTGAGCCCATTAGCCCCCAGGGGCAAGGAAGGGTAGTTATGGCATCCTTCTTCCCATTTAAGACTCCTTCATTTTTATGATCATTTCCCTCAGACTCTTAATGGTAACTATGGTTAGTTAAGAAAAAAATCAAAAGTTAGGTAAACCAAAAGGCCATAAAAGTAAAACTTTGACATAATCTTAACTACCTAGAAACAACTACTTAACCATTTAATATATTCTTTTCTATGTGTTTGCTCCCTTTTAAAATAAATGGGTTCATATTATATATTCTGTTTTAAAACAAGATTTTGCTTAATCTTTGAAACGTCTTCCCAAGTAGATGTATTTCCAGGATATTTTTAGTGGCTACAGAGAGTTTTGCCACAGACAAGACTTGAACTTGACAATTGTCAGGACTGATTTAATACAATGGCTAAAATTTGGTGGGAAGGGATGAGAAAGAGCTTTGGGTTAAGAAATAGATCCTTCCAGAATCAGATTGTTCAGACAGATTCTTGTGGCATTTACATATTTCCACTCCCTATGTCACACCTTTCCTTTCCAAGGTAAGTTTACCCCCTTCCCCATGAGACCAGTATGCACAGGGCTAGAGCTGCAGGTTTTACCCACTCAGCCTATTTGCTCACTTCGTATTAGGAATCTCCTCAATCCTGAGGCTTCTAACTGTGTACTTGCTTTCACCATCAGGTCCAGAGATTTTTCTCTTCCTCTTTTTAAGACATGCCTCCAAAGAGATAGGTCATTTCAAAATTATTGTTATTGGGAAAGAGAGTCTTGATTTACTTTTTTCTTCTGCCTTGGGAAAGCATTTGAAAATACAGGTAAATGATGATAAAATTCCATTACTTAGAGAGAGCCATGTTAACATGTTGAATATATCCTTTTTATCTTTTTTCCATGTGTGTATTTTTCCAGAAATATGATATAGTAGTGTAATAAACTTTTTTCACATAACATATTAAACAATTTTCATGACATTTTTGTGAATGCATCCAGTGATATGCCAGCTCAGTTCAGATTGGGATTGTTAAATATTCAGGATTTTGAGAATGGATGGTTAAGCTTGAGAACAGCCATAGTGGGAGTATTTATACTAAGAAGGTCACCAGACACCACAAATCAAGGTTTTTTGTTTTATTCAGAAACCTGTTTTATTAGCAGAGCACTAGATGCTCATTTTATCACGTGTAAATATGGTTTGTTTTCATTTTCAACCTCCCTATTTTTGGTTTCTAATTTTGCTATTATCAACAATATTATAATGACCATTCTTATAGTTAAGTCTTGACACAAACCTATAATTACTTCCTTAGGGTAAATCCTGTGAAGTGGAGGTCCTGAGAGAAATGACATCCCAAATTTCAAGACTTAGTTGCCAGTTACCCCCAATTCGATACTCTTTGAAAGGAAAAGTGTACTGTTCTTTGTTTAAAGAGGACTTATGAGAAACATCTTCTGGGACCAGGAATTTCATGTCTCTCCTGTTGTTTACTTCTGCTTACATTTTCTGAATTAACTTAATTTTTTTTTATAAGGAAATATGCTGGCTGAGAGCCTTTGTTTCTTAAGCTATGTACTGATAGGTATGGTGTAAAAAAATACACTTTGTGATGGTAATGGATTGAGAGGCAATATATCATGATGATTTAAGTGCTTGGACTTTGGAGACAGAATGAATTTGAATCCCAATTCTACCATTTACCTATGTGACTTTGTGCAAGTTACAAAGACTCTGCCTCGTTTTCCTCATCTGAAAGATGGAAATCTAGTGAAATTTGATGATCATGAAATCTAGTCATGGAGATCCTACAAGGCTTAGATGGGCTTACATATGTTAATCACCTAGAACTGGCACGTGGTGAGTGGTGTGTAAGTGTTGGATTATTGTTAGCATTAATGAGTGTATAGATGTCTCTGTGGAACTGTGCTGTCACATTCAAATGATTTCATTAGTTCCTTAATCATATGAGAAATCAAGCTGAGTATATTTTGTATGCTCAGTCCCTAAATATTTGAGTACCATGTGGCAGGTATTAGACTAGCAGCCACAGAGAATTTAAGATGTTTCTATGCCCCTGAGGATCTTTTAGTTCAACTTGGGAGTGCTCGATAAGTATGAAACAGAAAATAGTGACCCCTCCAAAAAAAAAAGGAAAATAGTTGCTGAAGATAATAAGAGAAAAGATGCTTCAAGGATCTGCCTGGTTTCTTACTAAAATAATTATGTAGAAGCTGATGGGAACACAGGGGCCTGGGGATCTGAGAGGGCTTATCAGGAGATTAAGGGTTCTCTCTGGGCCTTACAGGTTTTTAAAAATTATTTTTATTTATTTATTTTGGCTGTGCTGGGTCTTTGTTACAGGCTTCTCTCTAGTTATGGTGCACGGACTTCTCACGGGCCTCTCTTGTTGCAGAGCATAGGTCTTGGGCATACGGTCTTCAGTAGCTATGGCCCCAGTAGTTCCCGGGCTCTATAGCACAGGCTCAACAGTTGTGGGACATGGGCTTAGCTGCCCCATGGCATGTGGGATCTTCCCTGATCAGGAATGGAATCTGTGTCTCCTGCATTGGCAGGCAGATTCTTTACCACTGAACCACCAGGGAAGCCCCCTTACAGGGGTTTTTAAAGGGCTGAGTATATAGTGTGCTTAAAGCCAGCAAGGAAATGCAGCAGACCAAAGAGGAGAGGTTAGACCTGCCTTCTCAAGCTATGCGAATTCTGTAGCCACCAGCCATATGTGGCTATTGAGGACTTGAAATGAGCCTGATCCAAGTGGAGCTGTACTAAAGTATAAATTACATGCCAGATTTAAAAGATTTAGTTAAAAAAATGTAAAATAGTTCAACAGTCTTTTTATTGATTACATATTGAAATGATTGTGTTTTGGACATATTGGGTTAAATATAATATATGAAAATTAATTGTACCTGTTTGTTTTTACTTTTTATTGTGACTACCAGAAGATTTTAAATGATGTAAAATTATACAATTTTATTTTTTATGTAATGTAAAATCCATGGCTCGTATTTGTAACTTGCATTATATTTCCCTTGGATGGAGCTTTCCTGTATCTTATGGTCCATGATACATTGATGTGCCAGAGTAGAAAGGATATAAAATTAGAAACTTTCATCCCACTCCAAGGCCAATCCCAGCCCATTCCCTCAGTCCTGTCCATAATTCCAGGAGGATAGCAGTCTCTCTGATGCTTTAAGATACCCACAGGCCTTCTCCACTGAAACCTTCAAGAAAAGCGGTTATACTTTTCCCTTTCTGAGCCAACATAGTTTGTGAGGAAACAGGACAGAAATCGCCAAGTTCTCCTCAGAGAGCTCAGATTAGCCATCTTTTAGGAACAAAATGAGGGAAAGTCTTAAAAAGAACAGTGAACAGGATGAGTGGCAATGTGCTACCAGCTCCCAACACTCTAACCCTCAACTGATTGATTTCACTCCAGTCCTGCCTCCTCACATGACATGAGAAGCATGGCTGGACTATCCTCAGGATCTGAGGGATAAGATAGGGCTGTGTGGCAGGCTGAGGGGAGTCCACTGCTCTGACTTGGGACTGAGATCCAGAGGAGACCTGACTAGGTGGGTGTGTGCACCTCTTGGTTGAGCTCAAACAAGTTTCATTTTGCCATTTAGCTGAATGACGTTAGATGTTTAATTCATTCTGAGCAGCATTTTTCATCCCATTTTTGTCCTTTCGAAGCTTCACTGAGCGCTTGACAGAGTGCAGCGTTATACAGATATTGGGACCATCTCCCTATTTGTGTAGGGAAAGGGTTTATATAGCTCACCTTGCTTGTATGGTGTCATAGATTGCTAGAATGTTACCGCATCACAGAACAAAAAATCTCAGTTTTATCCTTGAGAAGAGCACTTTGGAAAAGATAAAGGACTTGCCTGAAGTCTTAGCTGGTACTGAGTAAAATAATATCATTCTGTCTGTAGCACACTGGTTATACCTTTATAGAAATGATAGTGGAATCACTTCTCTGCCTTTTGGCTAAGATCAAGTGTAGAAAAGACAGTGAAATGTAGAATGAAAAAGTGAGTGTTAGTTGCACAGTCATATCCGACTCTTTTCGACCCCATGAACTGCCAGGCCCTTCTGTCCATGGAATCCTCCAGGCAAGAATACTGGAGTTGGATTGCCATTCCCTTCTTCAGGGGATCTTCCTGACCCAGGGATCAAACCCAGATCTCCTACATTACAGGCAAATTCTTTACTGTCTGAGCCACTAGGGAAGCCCAAATGTAGAATAGTCCTGCTGTTTTGTTTGGAGGAATGGGGAGGGTAGAAGCACTGGATCAAGTCTTCTGGGAGATCCAGCTCTTTGGAAGGAATCTAGGAGGGCAGGGGTCCCAGTGAATGAGAAGTCACTCTCTGGTTCCTGAAACTATGTCCTTGCCACCTGCTCTAGATTTGCTACCATTGAAATCTGCCCTGCCGTGGCCACTTGCATCTGGTGTTTCTAAATGTCTAGAGGGATCCTGGGGGAACTTTACCACTGTGAAGTCACAGCTGAATTCCCAGACGCTGGAGCTGAGGGTTAGGTCCTGACCAAGTCAGGATCTGTTTCACTGGCCTGGGGTCTCCAGGTGAGGCCAGGCAATACTGGGGACCTTCTTTAGACATGTCATGGGGCCTTCCTATGACCTTCTAGGCCTAATGGAAGGTCATGGTTGATCCAAAGCCAGGCCTGGGTAGCCTGCTCCTATCTAATCAGGGTCTCATGAAGCCCTCCCAAACAACCCAGGGAGGTCTGTGGCTGCCACAAGTATTCTGGGGGCCTTACTCAAAGTTTCCTGGGCTGGTCATCTCTGACTCCTCCAGAACTGGGGGATAATTGGAGATCACAGCCAGTGAACAAAGTGGACATAGCATTGCCCTTATAAATTTAAAGTTCAGAGAGGGCAGCAAATCTCTCACACACACAGATCTTTTTAAGTGTTCTTAGTGGATGCTATGAGAGTATCTGTTGGAGGGAGAGAGAAGGAGGTAGAATTTACACTAGGGCAATAGGGAACTTGTAGGAGAAACTGACATAATAAGTACCAAAAGTTTTGTTACTACCATTCTTCTGGTTCCCAAGTTTATCATTTGCATTCCGAGCCTCATTTAAAAGATTCTTTTGCAAAAGTTTTGCTCACTATCATGGGAAAACACAGGGAAGTAAAGTAAAAGAGGCATAAAGCCAGATAGTTTTTTGAGGTCACCTTACTTGACACTGGCTTGCTTCAAGAGCTTATGTGCCATTCTTTGGTCCACAAGCACCTGGGGAACCTGTCCAGTGTCCACAAAGGATCACTGGTGAGGTCCTCACTTCCTAATTCATGACCTGAGTCCTAGGGAGCTGTCCTGTTCCTCCATACTTTGAAACTGGGATTCAGAGAAAAGGGCTAAATTCCCACTCACCACTACCCACACACCTTGGGCTTCCCCACCCCTGCCCCTGGCTCTAGTTTCTGCTCTGGGGCGTTACCATCCACAGCTGCCATCTCCTGTAGGGATATGCCCCCCTCATGTGTGAGGACAGTTTTCAGCTTAGTCGGAGTGACTGTCTTCAGTAGTGTTGTAGACTTGACTCAACAACTTGCTGGACATTGTACTTGATAGCTTCTGAGACTCTTTCCAGTTCCCATTTCACAAAAGGATTTAAAAAACAGGCAGTTCTATTTGTTTACTTGAATTCTGGGTGAAAACAGAGAAGACCTCAGTAACCTTTTGAGTTTTTTCCAGTCTTTCTAATTTTTAAGTCCCTGTTTCTTTGTGCTTTGGTTTGAAAATTATACCCTCTTCCCAATTTAACTTATGTCTTGACCACCAAATAGTGCTTCCACTTGAAGTGTAATCAGCCACCTCTCCGAGTGTCTGTGGATCTCCTCAAACAGCCAGCTTCCCAGCTCCTTCCCAGTGAGGTGGTCAGGTCTAAATTTAACTGTGACCTTCTGCCAGCATATGCAAGCTCGGGCTGCAAGAGCAAAACAGAGCCGATCTGCCCTCAAGGGTGTGTGCAAAGCTCCTCCAAAGGCCAGAGCAGGAGGGGAGAAGAGGAGGAGTTCAGGGTAGGAGAAGTATAGTCATCCCAGGTGATGATTGGAGTTTATCCAGGCTTGGCTGGGTCCCTGGAGAAAGTCAGCTAAATTCTCCACCCTCTTGGTTTCCTCCCATTGCAAAGAATCAGCAACATAACTCACCTGGATTTGCAATTACCATGGCTTCCTGCCAAGCATTATGCCACAGTAATGTGCTCACTTTTGCCTCTTATTCCAAAGTCACCAATCCCGGGTTCATGAAATACAACCTGCACGTTGTATTATATAGATTTCCACCCTGGTTTGGTTGTCTGGAGTGTATCTTTGTTAGGTTTGTGTCTTTTTATATACCAATATGTACATATCTCAGAGACAGGACCAGAGACAGTGTCCATAATACTGGAATAGCTTTGCACATTTTTATACTAAAAATGTATAAATGCAAAGGATTGAAATTGGCTTGGTTTGTAAAATATTTCTTATTATAATTTAGTCACACCTCCAATTGGTGTTTATAGTCATGATTAGCATCCTATACCATAAACTTTATACATACATATGTGACATTTTTAGAATGGTATCAGATTGTGACTCAAATAGGGAAGTCTTATTTTTCTGTTTGATCTCTAACAGAGGCAGGTTTGGAGAGGCTACATGGAGTATGTTTTTCTGAGATGCCCCAGCTTGTACTTGCGAGGAGAACCAGATCGCAAAGCTTCTGGAGCTGTGATTCTAGCACTTTGTAACAATGTTCAGTTAGTCTTATAAACAGGGACTTGACTCAGAAGGGAACATGGGCCATTTAGCTATCTGGTTCTCATCTGTCATTTTCTGTAAGTAAACAAGAAGGATTTTGAGGGCAATTCTCTTTTGAGCTCAGGTCTCTAAGGGAAGTGTTATTAGAGGGGTCAGACTGCGTTTTCATCCTGTCATTAGAATTTACTAAACTGCATTAGTCTAGTTACTTCTTTATGCTAATTTTTTCATCTTTATACTTGAAAAAATACAGGTATTAACTGGAGTGTATCTCCTAATATAGTCTTGGCTTTCTGGCACATAGACTGCACTCTGTAAATGCTATGAACAATCATATTCTTTCTCATTATTAGATATTTCTCTGTCTTATAGGGCAGTAATTTGAGATGGACCTTTAAGTGGGATGGAGGATTAGTAAACATTTTTCAAAGCTTTCCAGGAAAGCAGACCTGAAACTTATTAGACTTCTAATTAATGGCCTTTTTGCCCAATTTTTGATCCCTGGGAGTGTCCATTTTCAAAACAAGTTGCTGAACTGGTGGGCCCTAGGGCTGATTCAGGGTACCAGTTTTTCTTAAGAGTTATAAAGGTCTCCTCCCTGCACCTGGAGGCCAGTGTGTTGGGTTCTTAAGCGCTTTCTCAGCAAGTTATCTCTAACAACCTTTATATTTATTTGTTTAGTTTGTGCCATTATCCTGTATTCATGTCCATAGTTGATCATCTTGAATGTGTTCCTTTAATTACTGCAGTTATCTGCTGTGCTCTGGTACATATCTGATCTTCCATTTATGGCTCAGAAATGTCCTCTCTGTCATCAGCAGCCAGTCAGAGCTTCTTGTAATAAAAAATCACATTATTCACTTTTAAACAAAGAAACTTAACATTTTTGTTATTAAACAAATATATTACTGGTTAGATTTAGATTACTTTTACCAATAATAAAACTTACAGACCTTTATGTTCAGTGAGAAAGAGGAAGTAAAAAGTCTCTAAAATTGATTTTCTTTGGGCCTATGTGGAGTCAGGCATGTGATCGTCTTTGACTTAATCCCCATGGCCCAGAGAATAAAATATTCCAGTTATTTTAGGACCTACCCCTGAGGTGGGGGTGGGGCTGGAGATTGAGCAGGGACAGGGTTTCAACTCACAAAGCTGGGAAATCTGAGGTGCTCCTGTGAAGGGGAAAGAAAGAACTGGGTGTTGGGGAGGCAGCTAGCAGATATCCTCTCTGTTGACCTGTAGGCCGTTTGGTCTAATGAGAAAGTGCAGTGAGTTTAAGGACAAGTGAAGCCCCTCTGCCTCCTCTGTTGGGCGTGCTCAGAGGACAGCACCAGCAGCTCTTCTGGAGAAGTAAGGTTGTGTGCAAGGAAGGCCTGTGAAGAGGTAACATGGGGAGTGGGTCTTGAAGGGTCAGGAGAGATGCTCTTCATCCAGGAAGCTGGGCAAAGGAAAGAGCATGGGGAAAGAGGTAGGGTCTGGGAACGAAAGGGAGTGTCTGTGGAAGTGATGCCAGGTGCTGCTACAGCCTCCCCTTTGTTGTTCTCTGGGGAGTCAGCCTACACATTTCACATAAGAGAGACTGGAGCTCAGACAGATGAAACAATTTTCCCAAGAGCATGTGGTTAATAAATTGAGTCCTGGTTTCTTCTCATTGTTCTACTCTTGTCTCCCACTTACCCTACTGCCTGCCCAGCTTGATTCTGATCCTTGTATCAAGTTCTATATTTTTTATTACTGTGCTGGAATTTGGTACAGTTCCATATTGTGTTCTGAAACTATGGGATAGGTTTGCAGTTCCAGAAGCAGCTTTTTCTTACAGGGTACTACTTTTATTTGCATATATAAACCCTGTGCTGCTAAAGCTCTTAACCTAAGCATTGCCTGGTACACACACACACACACACACACACACACGCATGCACAAACTGTTATACCCTAAATAGCAGAGGCCTAGAATGTTTGTCTACTTTTGCCAACATCTGACTGTGATTATCTTTAACCACAGTCACTCTTGTTTGTCTCTTAAAATAGTATCAACTGTCTCAGGGAGGCTGTTTCTAGTCATCACAGCCCTTCCAGAACCCTGTGTGTTCCACCTGCCTTCTCCTGGTAGGGAGGGCAGCCTGTGATTGACTGTGGTTAATTTCCTGCTCTCTTGTGTTGACACTCCTGAATTCTTCCATAGGGTTCACAGACCTCTCCTGGTGAGACCATTAGAATTCACCTCCAGAGCCCCCTGTTAACTTGAGTAACTGAAAGTGTAGCTCTCCCTACGGTGTCCATCATCCCTTCTTCCTTCCTGTGCCTGTCTTTGCGCACGGGTCCTGGACTGTGCAGGGGTCGCCTCTGCACAGGAGAGCTGCCTACAGGCCCAACTGTGTCTGACCTGTGGGGTGGACCCTGGCAAGTTTTTTCTTTTAATTTGACTGTATTGGGTCTTAGTTGTGACATGTGGGATCTTCACTGGGGTGTACGGACTCAGTAACTCCACGGTATGTGGAATCATGATTCCCTGACCAGGGATCGAATTCACATCCCCTACATTGCAAGGAGGATTCTTAACCACTGGACTAGCAGGGAAGTCCCAACCCAGCCAGTTTTTGGAATGGAATATCCATCTCTGCTGTTCCTTAGCATAGATATTGAAAATGTGTATCCTAACTATGGGATTCTGTCTCAGAGAAAGTCAGTATTCCCCTCTGCTGCTGCTGCTGCTGCTGCTGCTGCTAAGTCACTTCAGTCATGTCCGACTCTGTGTGACCCCATAAACGGCAGCCCACCAGGCTCCCCCGTCCCTGGGATTCTCAAGGCAAGAACACTGGAGTGGGTTGCCATTTCCTTCTCCAATTCCCCTCTGCTAGCCTGTCAGATTGCTTTAAAGTAAAAGTTGCCTCATTTGACTTTGAACTTGATGAGAGTTAGAGGGAAATAAAGGTTGTTTTGGGTTTTTTTTTTACCCTGTGGTTTCTATCTGTGGATCACCCCCCTCCTAACCCTGTCCCATCCCGTGGAATAATACATCATACCAAGCTAGGAAAACCTGTTCTCAGATTGGACCCAATGGTCTCTGAGCAGGTCTTTCTCACAGCATCACCAGGATAAGGCAGATGAACAACTTCAACTCACACGTGTGGTTCTGGGTGGTGTGCTCTGGACTGGGATCCTACTACTAAGAGATCCCTTTTCTGAAACAATCAAGAGACGCATGGGTGGCAAACACAAAAAACTCATGATAAGGACAAAAAAAAATAGTCTTATCAAGATTGCTTTTCCATTTTTCAGGCTTTCTCTATGCTTTGAACAGTGTGTTCTCCAGAGTGGGAGCATGGAGGTCACCCACTGGGCTGTGGCAAGCCACTCCTGGTGTCACTGTTGGGCTCTATTGCTTGTCCTGAACCACAGAAGTTGTTTCTGCACAACCTTGTGATAGTAGAATTGAAAGATGAGGCGCTTAATGGTAGAAAATAGGTTTGGGAGATGTAGTTTGCAGGTGAGCTCATGAAAGCCCTATAAATATTTTTATGATCCTTACATTATCCTATTAAATAGAATGAGTACTGTGCAATTTCCATTCTTTGGGGTTAGAAATAGTTCAGATTTTCCTCACTTGCAATTTGACCTAGAAAATTTTAAATTCATTTTTGTGTGTGCAGATAATAGATGCATTAAGACATTTTCACTCTCACTTATACCGTGGTCCTTCATCCAAATGAAGCTCAAAACTGTAAGAGTGTAGATTTTAGAGTTCTGCATACCTACCCTAAATACTGGCTCTGTCACTTAGCACCTCTGCAACTTGCCAGAAAGGGCTTAACCTCTCTATGCCACATCTTTGGTATCAAATGAGCATCATAATAACACCTATACATGTGCAGTGTTGCAAACCTTACACAAGACTGGAAGTAAAATGATTAGAGTATTTGTCATGTTGTAAGATCTCAGTAGAGAACATACAGAATGTAAAGGTGGATGATGGTGATGGTTGCACAGCATTGTTGTACACTTACATGGTTAAAATGGTAGATTTTATGTCAAGCAGGTCTCTAGACTGTTTTTTCCACCTGCCCTTGTGGTTCTTGGGGTTGATGGGGGCAGAGTGGCAAGTGCAGCTTCTCCTTGTTCTGGACCTACCTGACCTCTAACCTAGTCAGCTGTCTACCATATCCATGGTCACAGTCATTGAGGGGGGTTGGATGAGACAGTGCAGATGGCTCTTTGTGACCCACCCCATTGAGCTGCAGTGACTACAGGTGCTGCATCAGTTTTTCACTCCCAGTTACAGAGTTTCAGTAGTTCAGGGTTTTTTGGTTCATATGTTTAATAAAGATGCATATTCACTCACAGGTGTTTGTCAGCCTCTGTGCTTCACCCATGACAGCGTGATATGTCAGAACATCCAAGAGCAGAGTGGCAGTTGGCCCCACCTCCACCACTCCCTACCCTTCCACCCCAGCTGTCCATCACACATGACTGAGATTCTCTCCTCCCTTAAACACACCCTCTCAGTATGTTATTCTTGCTACAGCTTCTAGCATCTCTCATGAGGCTTTACTGGAAAATCTACTTCTTGTTGACTTTAACCCTCTTTATCATCTCAGTGCCCTGCTGACTCATATTATCCCCATCACAAATAATTTAAACATTCGACTTACTATGTCCATGCATTCATTGTAACTACTTATTGAACCTATATTGAAACTTAAAACAGATAAATAAAATCACATTTATTGGAGTGTTTGCATGGGGGAAATTGTGATTTGGAGTAGTGACTATAATGTCCTTATATGGGCATTCCTAGGTCCTTAAACTTGGGCCTTCTGCGATATTTAGACTGGAGTGTATCGTCTCTTCAATGGGGAACCTTACTGTTGACATGTGACCCAGAGGAGCACGGAAACTGCCCCAAGAGCCAGAGCCTGAGCTCTGTCTCTCACGAGTCTGGCAAGCTCAGTGCCTGCACAGGGTGGGGCATGCACAGGGTATGAAGATGCTCAGGCTGTGAGATGTGGGGTAAGGCTGCTGCTTAATCTTTTCTCAAAGTCCTATCTGCTAACCAAGTCCATGATTTTGATTTATAAAATATGAAAGCTTATGAGATAAATAGAAAACAGGTTCTTTTGAAGTTTAAAATATTTTTCCTGATGCTAGAGTAGGTAAGGGGACTTATTGGCAACCCAGTGGTTAAGACTCCACACTCCATTGCATGGAGAACTGGTTTGATCTCTGGTTGAGAACCTAAGATCTCGCATGCTGCTCAGCATGGCCAAAAAAAATTTTTTTTAATAGTAAGGTAAATGATGTCTTCAAATAACATTCTACATAAAAATTAATTCCAGATAGATTTCAGGCGAATTTAATAGACACTCTAAAGGAAGTTAATACAAACAATAGGCTGAGAGAAAATACTTGTAATCTACATATTAGGCAAAAAATTAATATACAGAATGTATGAAGAGTTCTTAGAAATCAATAAGAAAAAAGGCGACATCCCAGTAGGAAAATGGGCCAAAGTAAAAAGGAGGACTAAAAAAAAGTAAACTTTTGGAAAAGATAGTAACAGTAGAAATCAGAGAAATACAAATAAAAGTAAGAAATTTTAACCCTTCAGGTGAACAAAATTAATGGTAAGAACAGGGGAAATAGACAGTCATACACTGGTAGGAATATAAATTGATACAGTCTTTCTGGGCAGAAGGAAATGGCCACCCTCTCCAGTATTCTTGCCTAGAGAATCCCATGGACAGAGGAGCCTGGTAGGCTGCTGTCCATAGTGTCGCACAGAGTCGGACAAAACTGAGGCGACTTACCAGCAGCAGCAGCAGTCTTTCTGGAGAGCCATTTCACAGCATCTTTAAACACTTAACATGTATATGTCTTTATTAACCTACTTATAGGAGTATACCATAGCGAAGTTCTCCATTTGTCCCAGGATGCTCAGTGGCAGTTTTTATTAATAACCAACAAGAAGATGGACAGCAGCATGGTTTTCAACAGGGGATTGGTTGTGGTACAGTTTTACTGTGGAATACTGTGCAACCACTAAAACAAAAAAGAAAACACAAACATGGGAAGATCTCCCACAATTTAAAAAATGTATAGAAACAGTCAGCTGTATAGTATGAACTACTTTGTGCTTTGTCTGTGTACATGGATATTAGTCTGAGAGCTGCACACTCTACACACTATGGTTGCTAAAAAGGTAGAAGAGTAGGACTGGGCTAAGGGGGAGTAGGAAAGGAATTAGGAATGGAGGACATTTTACCCTACAATATTCTATGGTATCGTTTGAAATTTCATGTACATGTATTTATGTTTGTACTCTTAAAAGTGGGGCTTCCCAGGTGGCTTAGTGGTAAAGAATTTGCCTGCAATGCAGGAGACGCAGGTTTGACCCTGGGTCAGGAAGATCTCCTGGAGAAGGAAATGACAACCCTCTCCAGTGTACTTGCCTGGGATCCTCCCATGGACGAGGATCACCCACCAACCCTGTTCCAGCCACATGAACTTCCTGCAAGTATCTTGAGCATTCTAAACTCCTTTCTGCCTTAGAATTTCTGCGTAGGCTATACCCTTGACAGAAGGTCTTCTCCTCATCTTTACATGACTGGTTCTATCTTATCATTCAGGTCTCAGCATACTTCTCAGACTATCACCAGCTGTTCACTCTGAAGAAGTTATGCAGGCCCTCTCCAACCCATTAGCCAGTTTAATTCTCTAAATGCTGCTCAAGAGTATTGGAAATTTTTCTAATTCATTTCTTAATTTATTTTCTGACCCCACTGCCATCCCCAACTAGAATCAATTTCCTAATGTCAGGGGCTTTGTCTTCTTCACAGGTGTTGCCCAGAATCGAGAACTGTGCTGGGCATATAGACAGCACTCAGTAGACATTTGTTTAATGAAAGAATAATAAAACCTTATCTTCAAATATAAATTGAGCTTACAGGACCCAAGGCTCTTAAGGAATAAAAGAGCCCTCATAGTGGGGCAGCATCTAGGTAGTCTTCTAGGAAAAAGACATTCTTAGGGAAATAGTCCGATTGTAACTTTTCTTGCAGAAGCTATCTCCAGGATATCGGGGGCACTGGACGATACCCCGCCCCAGTCATTAATGATCAAGAAGCTTGGGGGTTCCAGCTGTAGTAATGAGGAGATGGCTTTGTCACCACTGGGTAGGCATGGCAGAGTAGCAGCCTTTGGGCCTTTGGTCTCAGATATGTGGTTACTTGGCAGCAGAGTGTTTGGATTCTTTCTTAAAACATGAATATGAATGTCCCTAGCAGACTTGCACTCTCCATGTTGCCACTCCATGCCTCTCTTGAATATCTGAATTCTTCTCATGTTTATCTTTCCTATTAATCCCCAAGGACATCTGAGCTTTGGCCCCTGCCCTATATGAGTAAGCGCTCTGTTCTCTAGCAGCCCAGTGGGCACTTCGGATATTTTTGCTGATAGAAGGGAAGTTGAAATACTACTGGTGAGTCTTAAGAACCAGCTTGTGGCTAGAGGACAAGGTGTCAGCTTGTCTCACCTGCCTGAAAGGCAGGGAATGCCTGTTAAAGTTCCTGGACCCAGTTATGCAAATAGCCTATGTGGTATAATTAGGAAGTGACCCTTCCAGAGTTCCCATTGTATGTTCCCAACATAGCCCCTAACTAGCTTTACCTGTGCCCCTGGGGCCAGCTAAGGTTCTCAGTGATCATTCTCTCAACACTCACTTGCCATTTCTCCCACCGGTTAACACTCTTAAGTCTGACTTATGAAGACAGAAATGGCTTGCTGTCTACCAGTATCTTAGAATCATGTTTCCATTCTTTAGTCTCTGGCTTTCTCAACTGGTCAGCTCACACATTCAAGACTAGAGCAACCTGTGCTCTTTGTTGTGATGATATTTCTGTACTTATTAGTAAAATACTGTAAATAATCAACAGAGCTAGTCAGAATTTTTTGCCTCTTTACAAAACCCCCAATGTCATTTTCAGGGACAGTTTTGAGATCTATGGAAGGAACTCCTGGAGAAGGAAATGGCAACCCACTCCAGTATTCTTGCTTGGAGAATCCTGTGGACAGAGGATTCTGTCCTGGTGGGCTGCTGTCCATGGGGTCGCACAGAGTTGGACACAACTGAAGTGACTTAGCATGCATGCATGCATTGGAGAACGAAACAGCAACCCACTCCTGTATTCTTGCCTGGAGAATCCCAGAGACAGAGGAGCCTGGTGGACTGCTGTGTATGAGGGAGCACAGAGTCGGACACGACTGAAGCGACTTAGCAGCAGCAGCAACAGAAGGAACTCCTGGGCCCATTTAGGAATGTGAGTTTCATGTGGAAACTTCAGCTTGACTGGTTTTATATACCCACAAGGCTAAAATCAATTTTAAATAGCATGTCAAATAAAGCACAACTTACAAAATTTTAACAAAATCTAGTTCTAGCCTCTAGCAAAAATCTCTATTTTGATTATACATTGTTCAATCTGTTTTCAGTGGAACAGAAAATTATTCTGTCATATTTGTCATCATACATGACATGGGGCTCTTGTCATCATACATACATGGGGTTCTTGAGGATGAGATGTTAGATAGCATCACTGACTCAATGAACAGGAATTTGAGCAAACTCTGGGAGATAGTAGAGGACAGAGGAGCCTAGCATGCAATAGTCCATGGGGTTGTGAAGAGTCAGACATGACTTAGCCACTGAACAACAACATTTGTGATCAGGAAATTGTTTCATGAGTGGAATTGAGTATTTTACCTAGGAATTATGTTCAAATATCATTTATAGTTGGTTTATACCAGACTTTGAAAGCACCAGGACTAAGCATATCTGCAGTTTAATTTGATGGATTAGAAAATTGTGCCAGGAACAGATCTCACCATAACTAGGAGATCAGAGTTAACATCACTAGAATTGGATCTAATAGATATTATGCATCTCCTGATAAGGGTGCATCATGTTCAGGACTATTCCTGCAAAAATGCTCACTCTAATGTTAAGGAAACATCCAGCAAACCCCATTTAAGGGAATATTCTACAAAATAACTACTCTATACTCATAAAAAATGTCCAAGTCATGAAAGA
The DNA here is from genome assembly GCF_019320065.1 of Cervus canadensis. Classification (NCBI taxonomy): domain Eukaryota; kingdom Metazoa; phylum Chordata; class Mammalia; order Artiodactyla; family Cervidae; genus Cervus; species Cervus canadensis. The sequence continues at coordinate 45,497,289 of NC_057392.1, forward strand.
TAAGACCTTTTTCCATAAAGCATGTTATAGGAATGATTAGCAACATTTAAGCAAAGTAGAGTATCAGTGTCCCCTGGTGGCTCAGATGGTAAAGAATCTGCCTGCAATACAGGAGACCTGGGTTCGATCCCTAGTTGGGGAAGAGCCCCTGGAGGAGAGCATGACAACCCACTCCAGTATTCTTGCCTAGAGAATTCAATGGACAGAGTAGCCTGGTGGGATACAGACCATGGGGCCGCAAAGGATCAGACACAACTGAGCAACTAACAGCACTGAAGTATTTAGGGATATAGGGGAATCTTCTCTGTAACTTATTCTCAACAGTTTGGAAAGAGAAAGAAAAGAAAAAGCAAGTGGTAGAGTGTTATTAGTTGGGAAATCTGGGTGAAGGAGATATAAGAATACTTTGTACAAGATCTTGGCACTTTTCTCTATATCTGAAATTATGTTTAAATAATTTTTTAAGAAATAACGCCAATCGGATCACACTCGTGAACTCAACCCCAGGTTGATACTAGTGAACTTACCAACCTGAGGACGCATTCCCTTAGTGTACCCTTAGCGTGCATCTGTGCTCTGGGCCCAAAGAGGCCAGAAAGAACCATGAGGGCACTGCTGAATGATGAACATAGGGGAGAATGTAGACAGAGAGGCTGGGCTTGGTTGGGACGCCCAGACTAAACACAGTCTTGTTTGCCTGCTGCTTTTTTCTAAGCCAGGTAGCAAGGCCCTAGAGGAAAACTCACTTGGCACAGGTCCTTAGGGAAGACAGGGCCAGGCTAAGACTGCAGGGTCTCAAGTTGTATTAATTCCTGGAAACCCTAAATCTTAACAGTTTCTTTCCTACACCACCCACCCACACACACACAAATGTAGTTTCCAAAAAAATGACCCTGAAAACCCAATCACTGACCACCTGTTACTTCTTCCAGATATGTAGTTCCTTCCTCTTTCGTCTTGCCTCAGGTTCCCTAGGAGAATTTCCATTGTGACATTTGCAGTTAAGTAGCACGTAATTAAAGTCTTAATGTTCCAGCAGCACCCTGCTTAGCTCTCTCCCTCCCCCTCTGTAATTAAGCCTGGCATGGTTACCTTTGGTTAAGGTTACTACTGAAGGGCACATTATAAGTTGAATCCAGGTCAGGCTTCCCACTGGCTCCTGCATAGACCCTGATGTGATAGTACATAGTCAAAAATAACTGGGCTGGACTGTAACTTATCTCTTGCTTTGGTGTTCATAGGTTTTGAGTTTGACTGTCAACCCAGTTTTCAGGATACCATCCTCAGGAATCCAATTCACCTTTTGTATTCCAGTCTGAGATGGAATAATAGCCAAGAAGGATGCTAACAACCCTGCTTTCTATAACATATTAATAGAATTTGGTAAATATTCCCTTTGAAGAGTCATCTACATGAGCATGCTAATTAGCATATTAAAGTTTCCTAGAAGTCCTGCAGAAAGGAAACAGGTAGTTTCTTTAACCCATCTGAATTGATTGGGTGACACTTTGAACATCATAAGGAACAGGAAGCACTAGCCTACATGGATAGTCAAATTGCTAAGTTTAAGAGATGAGCACCTCAACAACATTTCTTAGAGGTCTTAGAGGTCTCAACAACCTTTTCTTAGAGGTCTCTGGGTCTAAAAATAATCAGACTCCAATGAATTCTTTTGCTTTGTCTTTAGCTATTCATCACCAGCTATTTAATGAGCACCTCTGTAACCAAAGGGTTTCTGCTGGGGATACAAAGATGGAGGACATCTCTGTCCTCAAGGACATTCCTTAGAGTTAGGGAGGTAAAGTACATAAACAAGCATTTATCAGTGCCAAATGAATGATATGAGAGATACTCCAAGAAAAACACTCCCAAAAAAATACTCCCGGAGTATTATGCTGGGCTTAGTCACCTAAGAACTCCTAGGTAGGCTTTAGACAAGCCGAGAGGCTGCAGAATGGTTTGAACAAAGAGAAAAGCAGTGAACTGAATAATTAGCTGAAAGCAGATGGCTCATATAGGATAGTTGTTTCTAAACCTTAACATACATCAAAATTACTTGCAGGGCTTGTTTAGAACACAAGAGTGCTAGGCCACCCTCTTAATTTCTCATCTGGTACCTCAGGAGCAGGACCCAAGATTTTGCGTTTCTAACAAGTACCCAGATGATGGATATCTTGCTGGTCTGGTGACCACAGTTTGAGAACCTTGGATTATCAAAGAGTGGAAGCTCAGAGAGCTGAAAATGTGAGCTCGGGCCTGACCATGGAGTACCTTAAATGGCAGGCTAAGTTAGACTTTGTTAGTCAAGTTTTAAATGGGGACTTGACCAAAGCGATAGAATTGTTCTCATAGTAGAGAGACATCAAATAGATAAGCGAAAAAGAGTAGCTTCAGAGAGACCAGTTTGGAGGTTGTTATTAACACATAGTTAAAACAAGAGGATTTAAAATCTCTGAATTAGGGCAGTGACGACAGGAATAGAAAGAGAAATATCCTTGCAGAAATCTTTGTGAATGAAGAATCTGCTTGCAGGACAGAAAAACTGAAAGATAGTCTTGGTCATTCTCTGAGAGTCTTCAGTTAAATACAGTAACTTACATAATGTCATTTTGAGGCTTTATGTGTATTACTGGAGCTGAACTTGTTTATGTTCACACATTCTAAAAGTGGGAGATGTTACCATGTTAGGTAATAGGGTAAGGCTATTTTAGAGAGCTTACATTTAACCTGTGTGTGTGCTGTGTGCTTAGTCACTCAGTTGTGTCCGACTCTTTGCAACCCCATGGACTGTAGCCTGCCAGGCTCCTCTGTCCATGGAGATTCTCTAGACAAGAATACTGGAGTGGGTTGCCATGCCCTCCTCCAGGGGATCTTCCCAACCCAGGGATCGAACCCAGGTCTCCTGCATTGCAGACAGATTCTTTACCATCTGAACCACCAGGGAAGCCCACCTGAGAGCTTATTTGAAGGCTTAGGAGAAAACAGTAGTGTGGATACATCCTGGACTCAGGAGTGGCCCTTCTTTGCCAGGAGAATTTGGCTTCCTTGCCAGGCATGGCACTTGGAAGGATGGCCTATGAGGAGAAGAAGCCAGAAGAAGACACCTTCCCCAGCCTTGGTGCTCATGTCACAACTAGAAGAGTTCCTTGTGCTCATGATATGATATAGAAGAAAACAGATCCCGGGTGACCTCAGTTCCTACTGATCTGCTGATTCTCGTTGCCCTATTACAACTAGAAACCATTACTTAAACAAAAATTCTGTATTTAGGTTTTAGACTAATATGTAGTTTGACACTAATAGATTTCATACTAGTAACTCTGTATTTAGGTTTCATCCTTTCTTCAGTCTCAGTTTAGGGAAGTTTTACAACATTCTTTTGGTGGTGTTGTTTTGAACCATTCAGAAGCCTTTTAGGAGAGTTTCCTTTTCCACAGTTTAGAAAAAAAAAAAAATGTGCATTTCCTCTCCAGAGGCTGTGGACAAGTCTCAGAGATAAAATAATATCGATGAAACTAATATCTAGAATATTTGCTCTTAGAAGAGAAGTAGAGCTGTGTTCACTGACTTTTGCCTGATCTGATGTGTCAAGCTTCAGAATTCTTAGCCCTTAACTTCCAGAGCCAACTAGGGGGAATAGTTAATCATATGAGCCAGTATGATAGCCTGTGACAGCCATGGTGTAGCATGTTTCAGTTCAGTTCAGTCACTCAGTCATGTCCGATTCTTTGTGACTCCATGGACTGCAGTACGCCAGGCTTCCCTGTCCATCACCAACTCCTGGAGCTTGTTCAAACTCTTGTCCATTTGAGTCCAACCATCTTATCCTCTGTCATCCCCTTCTCCTCCTGCCTTCAGTCTTTCCCAGCATCAGGTTCTTTCCCAATGAGTCAGTTCTTTGCATCAGGTAGCCAAAGTATTGGAGCTTCAGCTTCAGCATCAGTCCTTCCAATGAATATTCAGGACTAATTTCCTTTAGGATTGACTGGTTGGATCTCCTTGTAGTCCAAGGGACTCTCAAGAGTCTTCTCCAACACCACACTTCAAAAGCATCAATTCTTCAGTGCTCAGCTTTCTTTATAGTCCAACTCTCACATCCATATATGACTACTGGAAAAACCATAGCTTTGACTAAATGGACCTTTGTTGGCAAAGTAATGTCTCTGCTTTTTAATATGCTGTCTAGGTTTTTCATAACTTTTCTTCCAAGGAGCAAGTGTCTTTTAATTTTGTGGCTGTAGTCACCATTTGCAGTGATTTTGGAGCTCAAAAGAATAAAGTCTGTCACTGTTTCCATTGTTTCCCCAACTATTTGCTGTGAAGTGATGGGACCAGATGCCATGATCTTAGTTTTTTGAATGTTCAGTTGTTAGCCAGCTTTTTCACTCTCCTCTTTCACTTTCATCAAGAGGCTCTTTAGTTCCTCTTTACTTTCTGCCATAAGAGTGGTATCATCTGCATATCTGAGATTATTGATATTTCTCTTGGCAGTCTTGATTGTAGCTTGTGCCTCATCCAGCCCGGCATTTTGCATGATGTATTCTGCATATAAGTTAAATAAACAGGGTGACAATATATAGCCTTGATGTACTGCTTTCCCAATTTGGAACCAGTCTTTTGTTCCATGTCCAGTTCTAACTGTTGCTTCTTGACCTGCATACAGATTTCTCAGGAGGTAGGTAAGGTGGTCTAGTATTCCCGTCTCTTTAAGAATTTTCCACAGTTTTTGTTGTGATCCACACAGTCAAAGGCTTTGGTGTAGTCAATGAAGCAGAAGTAGATGCTTGTCTGGGGTGGGGGAGGGGATGGCCTCAGTGCCCTTTGATGTCTCTCCTCCCTCTGCCTCCGGCTCAGAGAGATTACACAGGTGAAACTGAGGCCAAGGAAACCTGACAACGAGCAGTTGGAAATCTTATTTGACTCTGCATCTAGTGGCATCCTACCAGGAGTCAAAGTAGAAAGTGTGGGGACAGGGCATTGAAGCAACCAGCAGTGGTCAATGGAGATCTGGTCTGAATTAGAACAGAATTCCAAAGATTTCATCTATATTAGAGCCAGGGGTGCTGACTTTTCACCCTCGTGGAGATTGTTTTGTCTGTTAGAGAAGATCCCAATATGAAGAGCTAACGTCCCAGGGGGCTTTGAAGATGAAAAGAATTCCTGCCCTATATGGGTGCCGCTGGATTTGGAATTGTCCCTGTAGTTCAGATCTCTGTGCACATGCTCCCAGGATAGGACCAGCAGAGAAGAGAAGGGGACCAATAAGTAGAAAGTACATAAGAGAGAGTTCAGAAACTTAACACAATATTGTTAGTCAATCACATGTGCTAAGTCACTTCCGACTCTGTGACCCCATGGACTATAGCCCACAAGACTTCTCTGTCCATGGGATTCTCCAGGCAAGAATACTGGAGTGGGTTGCCATTCCCTCTTCCAGAGGATCTTCCCAGCCCAAGGATTGAACCCGAATCTCTTATGTCTCCTGCACTGGCAGGCAGGTTCTTTACCACTAGCGCCACCTGGGAAGCTACTACAGTCAACTATACTCCAATATAAAATTTTAAAAAATTGTTTAAAAAAATAGAGCCCAAAACCATGTGCTTTTGAGGCTCAGAGTGGACCTTCATTTTGTATTTTTAGTTTAATGAGAAAAATAAGACAGATACTATAAATCATAGAGATCTGAATGTTAAAATTTTATTTTAAAAAGCATAAAAATAGCCTGAGTAGAGTGGTGAAGAATGATAAGTTGGCAAGGGACTCATTGGAGAAGAAATTCCTGAACTAAGTGTGTAAAAGCTATGACTTAATAAGCAGGAAGCAGGGGTTTGCACTATGCTTTTGGGACTTGAATCAGGCTAAGAGGTGAGGGAAGGAATATCCCGAGCCAGGCTGTGTGCCAGCTTTAGTCTAAGGTTGTGGTAGGAGCAGTCGCAAGGGCAACAAGTTACCTAGTTTTTGGACAGGCTGACTCTCCCACTCCCACATGTCCTATTGCTGTCACCATAGCAGCTTTCCTCTGCTACCAAGTGGCCCAGACACCAAGACGGGCAACCACGTGGTTTTCAAGGAAGTCAACCATGTCAGGAACTGGTGGTGCCTTGCCTCAGGACCTCATTTGAAAGTGCAACCAGGAGACTATTTTGCTAAACATTCTGCTGAAAGACTTGCCAGGGCCCTTCTGTTGTATCATGAAGGATACACTAATGCTGTAGGTTTTGTGCTCTCCGTGCATATAAACAATTGAATTTATGGATTTATTACCCAGAGAATTTCACCCTTGACCTTCCTGTCATACACCCTTCTCTAGACGTGCAATTTCCAGTGTGAAAAAAAAGGGTGTGATACTTATGATTTTTATATTAAGTAAATTATTTATAGAAAGCCAAAGAAAACAGAAATGTTTGGGCATATCTAATCTCTATAGACAGATGTATTTGAATGCATTCACATTATATATAACTCAAGATATTGAGAGCAATAAGAATGAGTTTACAATTATTCTTGTATCATTGGAGCTGAAGCAAGACAAAATAAAAGGAGTTTAAAGGACTTTTTTGTAAATATCTAATGATTTTAGGAGTCTTTGTGATTTCTTCTGATTTCAGCTACTGGAGTCAAAACTTCCAAAACAATATTATGATGAATACCAGCAAGAATTTTATAGACCTATTGTCCATCTAGAGGGTGGGTGATGAGGTATGACTAAAAAGAACAACTAGACTCCAAATCTTTTAGCAATTACATAATACAGTGTGTGAATTACATACTGTATATATGTATTACGAATCACATCTGCCTTTGGGATGTGATTGAATACTGTCACTGAACTGCAAAAGACTGGATTGAAATGAGTTTTCCTCCTTGAGTTGTGCCCGTGAAATCAGTGTATAAAATGGTGGGCCAGCTTAGTGAGTTATGCATCTGGGGCACTTGTAACCCACCAAAACCTTGGGTGCCATCTGTACATGTGTGTACTCTGGGGTCCCAGCCTAGCCCTTCTAAGGACACCATTCCTGGTCTTTGGAGCTATTAAACACACAAAACTAATAGAACTGGCTTCTTTTTGTCTAGGAGTTGTGGTCCTTCACTTTCAACTCACTTTGAGATCAGTGGAAAGAAAGCTGAACTGGTATTTTGTGATTAGAAAGCTGGCAGATGACAGATCTGTGGATGCAGCTGTATCCTAAATTTGCATTCTTTGGTGACTTATACACAATGTATTCTTTCGGAATAGTTTTACAAAATTTACACTAGAGCAAAAAAAGAGTAGACGCTTTTCTTTTTTAGGTATAATGTTAAAAGTGAAATAAATATGAGGCAAAACATTTCAGGAAGAAAATTTAATTTATAAATGAACAAAATTTCTAGTATATTCAGTCACTACCCCTATTGTATACAAATATCTTATATTTTGGTTAATAATGAAAGGTTACCCAACTAAAAGAATGTACAACATAGACAGTAGACTTATTAGGATGTGTTCAAGTATGTAAACTCTCATGGGCTTTATTCCAATTTTCATCTTTCTGTCAAGCAGACAGCTCTCATCTCCTGTGGTGCTTAGAAACATGATACTTAAATACCTAAAATTATGGAATCTTTCTCTCAAGGCTTAGACCAATAAGGTTGATATGTTTATCCCAACCCCATGATATTATCTGAGACCCTAATATTCACAGCCATTCAGTTGCCTGGTCATCAAGCCCATCAGAAGCGCCTGTTCTGAGGGATAACCTGTAGATAAAGAGGCATGTGTCATCTCCAGGGAGTAACCTATACTGCTTAAACTTCTTAATGGTGGGAGGGCGGACAGCAATGACCTGGTAGCCCAAGAATGTGACTCCTTATTCTCCAGTGAGATTTCAGGCATTGATTGTAAGTTATTCTAAGTGGGGAGGGAGAATAGCACAGAATATCAACTGGTAGCCCTAAGTTTTTCTTTGTTTTCATGAGGCATAGCACTTTGAGGTTAAAAATGGCCTTACATTATCTGGTCTAGCCTTTAGAAGAACATACAGATGTAGTGAAGGAAGATACAGAGTAGAATCACAGACATGGAACCAGGGGAGATAGTTATGGTTTTATTACTTTTTATTTAACTTAGATGGTACTTCCAGTGGAAGTATAACATTTGTTATAAGCACTTCACAAATATTTATTCCTTAATCCTAATAACAACCCTCTAGGGTTGATACTAATGTTATCTTCATTTACTGATGAGAAAACTGAGATAGAAAGAGATCAAGTAATTGGCCCAGAGTCACAGAGCTATGCAGTGGTAGGGCAAGACTTTGAATGCATTGTGTCTAATCTGTCCATTTTATGGATGAAGAAACAGAGACTTGAATGTCTGTTCAGTGCTGCCATCTCTCTGTTGCCATCCATTAAGTAGGCACCAGTGGATTATTCTTGAATCATATAATCAAGGCAGGAAAATTATGCCAGTTATACTGAAAGAGTTTTCTTTTTTAATCTGCTTGAACAAAATATCATTAAGAGATGAATGTTGGTGTCAAGAATTCTCTAGTCATCGGCGAAGCTTTGGAATGTGTTCTGTGACCATGCATCATGTCTGCTTTTCTTAAGATATTAAGGAAGAAATTGGGCAGTCTAGAGAGGTGGCTAGGGAATTAAATTAGAATGTTATCTATATACAAAAATAAACTCAAAATGAATGAAAGGCCTAAACATAAGACCAAATACAGTACTATAAAACTCCTAGAGGAAAATGTAGGTGCATACTACTCTTTGACATAAATCACAGCAATATTTTTTTTGGCTCTCTACCCTAGAATAACAGAAAAGAAGCAAAAATAAACAAATGGAACCTAATTAAACTTAAAAGCTTTGGCACAACAAAGGAAACCATAAACAGAAAAGACAACTATGAACTGGGAGAAAATACTTATGAACAATGCTACCAACAAGAGATTAATCTCCGAAATATACAAACAGCTCATACAGCTTAATATTAAAACAAACAACCCAATCAAAAAATGACCAGAAGACCTAAATAGACATTTCTCCAAAGACATACAGATGGCCAACAGCCAGACACATGAAGAGGTGTTCAATATTGCTAATTATTTGAGAAATGCAAATTAAAACTACAATGAAGCATCACTTCACACTGATCAGTATGGCGATCATCAAAAAGTCTAGAAATCACATATGCTAGAGAAGATGTGGAGAAGAAGGAACCCTCTACACTGTTGTTGGAAATATACATTGGTGCAGCTACTATGGAGAATGATATGGAGATTCCTTAAAAAACTAAAAATGGAATTATTATATGATCCAGTGGTCTCATTCCTAGGCAGATATCCAAAGAAAACTCTAATTTGAAAAGATACCTGCTCCCCAGTGTTTATAGCAGCACTATTTTTAATAGCTAAGACATGGGAGCAACCTAAATGTCCATCAACAGATGAATCAATAAAGAAGATATAGTGTGTGTATGTATATATATACACACACATAATGTACATATAATGGAATATTACTAATCCATAAAAAAGAATGACATAATGCCATTTGCAGCAACATGGATAGACCTCGAGATTATCATTTTAAGTGAAGTAAGTCAGACAAAGACAAATACCATAGTGTATCACTTACATATGAAATCTTAAATGATATAAATGAACTTATGTACAAAATGGAAACAGACTCCAAACATAGAAAACAAGTTTATGATTACCAAACGGAAAAGGAGGTGGAGGATAAATTGGGAGTTTGGGATTAGCATATACACATTACTGTTTATGGGCTACATGGGCTTCCCTTGTGTCTCAGCTGGTAAAGAATCTGCCTGCAATGCAAGAGACCTGGGTTCGATCCCTGGTTGGGAAGATTCCCCTGGAAAAGGGAAAGGCTACCCGCTCCAGTATTCTGGCCTGGAGAATTCCGTGGACTGTACAGTCCATGGGTCGCAAAGAGTTGGACACAACTGATCGACTTTCACTCACTATTGTATATAAATTAGGCAAATAAGAAGGATTTACTGTATAGCACAGGTAACTATATTCAGCATCTTATAACAACCTATAATAGTGAAGAATCTGAAAAAATATAGATATATATATACACACACATATGTATAACTGAATCACTTTGCTATACACCTAAAACCAACATAACTTTGTAAATCAATTATAGTTCAATTAAAAGAAAGATTTAAAAAACAAGCAAATATGGGAAAAAAAATTGTCTAGACTTAGACGAAAAAATTGTCTACCTACCTAGGTGGTAGGTACCTGGATGTTAATTTTTTTCTATATATTTTTTTCTGTCTTAGAAATATCTCATAGTAAAATCAACCTCAGAATATTTTTTTTTTCCTGATCTAGAAAGGATGGACATACCAAGGAACTTTATTACCTGCACATTACCTGTCTTCCCAGTGACTTAAAGCCAGATATCAACCTTATGAGGCAGTTTTTAATACCTCAAGGCTAAAGAGGAAGCATTAGTTCAGAACCCTGGAGAGATGTAGAGGTGCCTGGATTCTGGTCCTAGCTTTATGACTAACTGATCTATGACCATGGACTTCCCAAATACAAGCTTTCCTTGCCTTATCTGTAAAATTAGTGAGACTGAGATTGTTCTCATCATTGAAATGTTGTAACATAAATTATATATAAATGTATATTTATATTGTATTAATGTTGCATAGACTAGCAACTTGATGTTCCTTTTTACAATAATTATAGAGGCTGAAAGAATACATGGTATAAACACAGATGTTGGACTAAGATTAAATATATGTGTAGTGGAGTCAGATCTAGGTATAAATTTTGTTTCTCTGCCACTTACCAACACTGACCCTTGGTTTCTTGGAACACTCTATTTCCTAAAATCACAATCCTACTAAATAGTACCTATCTCAGCTTGGAAAGATTTGATGAGATAACAGTATTACTGTTGTAGTTGTTACAAATCAGTCAGTTAACTGTTGTGCCTGGAAAGGTACTAGAATAAATTCTCAAACAGCTCATTGCATCCATTTTTCAAAGATAGGATGAGCATCACGTGCCAATTATTCTTTGAAGTAGCAATAAACTAAGTATAAATTTGAGATTAAATGATGCCATATTCTTTTGCATTCAAAGTGATTTAGAGGTAGCCCTGTCTCAATACAGGACCCTAACTATAGATGACAAATTAGAGATTGCTTCCAATTCTTGAATTCTCTTTTATGTGGGCTGTGGTTGAATGGCCCTAATTGTTTACACAGAATAAACTTGAAACAAAAGTGAGAATACTCTTGATTTTTATTTGTACTTTGTAATCTGTCCACTTGCCACTAATTTGTTCAGAATGTACCAAAGCAGAACCAGATGACAGAGAGAGAAGAAGAATGGTCAGTCAAAATTTGCATTCTTGAATCTCAAAGCCAGCCTGTGGTTTGCCGTGGAACAGAAAATGTATCCAGTCATCTGTCTGCATAGTAGTACCAGGCACAATTAATGTAGCTGGGCCTCTAGCTCTGCTGACTTAACTTGATCATATCTAAAGTTTTGAAGGCTTGGATTTAATAGAGCCTTGTGGTATCACATGGGTATGGTGAATGGAAAGCTTTTGCAGCTTATCAACAGAAAGATAAGAGGCCCACTACCAGTGCTTCTGAGATGTTTATCAACCAGGCTTCTGAGAACAAGAGTTTGACCCATACCAAACACTTCAGAAATAATGTCAACACAACCAAGACCACAGCCAACACAGAACTGTCTGAGATAAGATTACAACTTTGTCCTTAAAGGGACATCAACCAAGCCAGTCTATCCCCACATAGTCCCTGAGCTGAGCAACCCTCTGAGTGTTCCTTCATACCAAGGGGCTTTAGGAGCTCAATTTTTAATGCTTCTGCATGCAGATATTCTGCCGTTGTTTTCCAGAGTATGCACAGAACTCTGACCATAGCCAAGGAAGTTCCCACAGGGTCAAGAGCCTGAACGTGCCTGTGAGATCCACCAGTTATAGAAGCTGGAGGCAGCTCTCTATTGGCAAAAGCATTGATTCACTTTAAGGCTTTATACTGAATGTATTGGGCAGGTCTAGGCTGTAGGGCCTCCAAGGCCAGATTAGACCTCTAGTCTGGGTCTCAGATAAAGTCATTATAGGAAAAGATGATGTGGTCTTTGAGACAAATGGATGTGAAAAGTCACAGCAATACTCTGTGTAAATACCAGCATGCAAACTGGTACCAGGGTAAGAGGGCCCATCAGGGGTGATGTGAAACTGGTCAGGTGTTCTCCCAAGACCTTTGCCATTGAGAAGCAGCATCACAAAAGAGACAACTCACCTTTGATGTGTCATCCAGATACTAGCCCTATCACATCTTGCTTTGAAATGCCTCACATTCCTTCTTTTGTCCTCGCTGTGTCCTAGTGTGGCCTACTGGATTCTAATCTTCTTCCCAGGGCTATGTTACATGTAGTTACCAAATTAATTAAAAAACAAAAGCCCTTTTTATCGCCCCATTTCCCAGTAGAGTCTCACAATAAAGTTCATACTCCTCTAGTTTATTATTAAATGTTTTCACTCTTCTTTCTGTCCAATTTTTCCTTCTCTGTTAATCTGTATTTCATTTAAAGGATCTACTTAAGGGCTGTGTTAACTTATTTTTCCATTTTCCTGCCTCTGTACGTTTGTTCCTGCCATCTCCCCCTTTTGGAATTCTCTTCTATTCAGACACATCTTTTCCATTAAAGCTTTTCAGACCAGTCTTGCTGCCTCCACTGATCTGACCCTCCTCTGAACTCTGTTTCTGTATCGTCTAGAGTCCATGCCAGCCCTTTGGCAATCAATCATATACTGCTTTGCGCATTTATCTTCATTTTGCGTGTTCTGTCTTGCTCTTTGGCTCTTGTCTTTCTCGCTCTGTCTCTCTCTCTCTGTATGTAACTAGATAAGGGGTTTGAAAATAAAATCTGTCTTATGCAACTTTAGAATACTCATCAGTGCTTTATGACATTGGTATCAGTTGATGAATCTCACTGAGAGGCTTGATTTTTTTTTTTTCCCATGAAGGCAGGGGTCTTTGTCTTCTACTACAACTGTATCCACAGCACCTGTGGATTGAGTGCTAGCTCTTACCATCTGATAACAGGGGGGTTTCCTTGACCAGGATCTGCAGCTGGCCTTGATATTCTGCCTTGTGCCCTGCTTCCTGAGGCTGAGATCTCTTATTCCCAGGCTGGCAGCCTACCTTAAGTGTCCTGACACAGCTGTCTATCTGTTCTTTCTCCTCAGATGCGTACTCTCATTCCTCAAGTGAAAACGGAGGCAAGTCCGAGTCAGTGGCCAACCTGCAGGCCCAACCATCCCTGAACTCCATCCACAGCTCCCCTGGGCCGAAGCGTTCCACCAACACCCTGAAGAAGTGGCTGACGAGTCCCGTGCGCCGGCTTAACAGTGGGAAAGCAGACGGAAACATCAAGAAGCAGAAGAAAGTACGAGATGGTCGGAAGAGCTTCGACCTGGGATCTCCCAAGCCTGGGGATGAGACGACCCCTCAGGGAGATAGCGCTGATGAGGTAATTACACGAGGCCTCGGAGCCTTCCATCAGGAGGGGCTTCTGACATGCCTCACTCCTGGTGCCTCAAGAGGTGTGCTTCACCAAGGTTTGTGAACTAGCCGGATTCTAACTCCCCATAGTTGGTCTTCTTGGGCCTAGGTATTTTCAAGATACCTAGTTTGAATGTAGTTCCCTGCACTATACAGTAGGACCTTGTTGTTTATCCATTCTAAATGTAATAGTTTGCATCTGCCAACCCCAAACCTCCCAGTCTATCCCTCTTCCTCCTCCACCCACCCTTTGGAGATGGCAGTCTAGGCCCGTAGGGAGCCAGTGGTCACCAAGTCCCCAGTCTCTACTAAAGACTACAAAAAACCTGGTAGGACTTTTATTTATTTATTTTTAAAATATTTGGTTTGTTGCTCAGGGTCTTAGTTGCCGCAGGCAAGATCTTTAGTTGTGACCTATGGACACTTAGTTGTGGCATGTGGGATCTAGTTCCTTGAGCATGGACTGAACGCTGGCCCCCTGCATTGGGAGCATGGAGTCTTAGCCACTGGACTACCAGGCAAGTTCCTGCTAGGCCTGCTTAGAATAAGAATAAAAGGATGGAGATCATTTCACTTGGAGAACAAAAGGACTGTCTTTTGAGATTACAACTGTTTTCGAGTATGTTGAGCAGTGCCGTATATAAAAGGGAGTAGACAACTGGTTGCTCCAGAGGGGAGTATTATACTTACCAGGTGAAGGTTTACAGTAGGCAAGGTTTCAGCCTTTAATGAAGCTCAACTAGTAATGAAATGGGCCTTCATGAAAACAAATGAACATCCATATTGGAAAGGTTTGAGAGAGCATATGACCTCACATAACAGTCGGAGAGACCCTTATTGACCTGATGGTCAGACTGGCCAATGATCTCTTATATCCCTTCCAAAGCTGCAATTCTGTGGTCAAAATATAAAGGGTATTTGCTTATGGAATGAGATAACTCTTTTACATGGCAAACTAACCTACTCTAGTCACTGATATGGCTAAGAAATTCTTCTTGATATGAAATCAGACTCTTTTTGTGGTTTTAGGCTATCTGCTTTTTCTTCCTCTGAGAATGACAGCAGAGCCTGGTGACATTTAGATTGTGGTTTAATCGTTGTTCATAAACTTAAAATGTTGGTTTCTCTCTAACCACTGTCTCAGCCTTTTCTTTTCCTGGCTAATCAGTAAGGTAGATGTCTTTCATATGTGTGTGTGTTTTCCCCCGTTTGGTCCTCACTGTCCTTTGAGATAAACAAGGGTGCCCATTCTATACAGGGAAAAATAGGAGTGTGTTGAGAGAGGAGGGTATCATATGTTGCTTTTTAAGAAATCCCAAGTCCTGAACCAACTGACATCTCTAACTGCAGGAAACAGTGACTAATGCTGCTCTTTTGTTCTAGAAGAGCAAGAAAGGTTGGGGTGAAGATGAGGCAGATGAAGAGTCACACACACCCCTCCCCCCGCCTATGAAGATCTTTGACAACGACCCCACGCAGGACGAAATGGTAGGATCTTTTTCTCACTTGAAAGAGCCATGTGTGAAATGTGATTTTGTTTAGTGTGTGTGGTGAGGGTAGTAATGCTCTCTCTCCCTTGTTATCTCTTATACCTCATGATTCCAAGATGATGCAGATTCCGTCTGTATTGGGCCGTGGGGACTAACTTCATTCTGGGCAGTGTAGGGGTGGGTTCTCAAAGCGAGAATTCTCAAAGTGAGAATCTGCCTAGTATGAGGTCCTGCTGATGAAGGATAATGGCTCTCTCTTTGGAAACAGCAGATCCCAAAAGAAACTACTTGTCTCAAAGAGGAAGCTGAGATGGTTCTAGGTTGTGATTGTTCTGTTGTACATAACTGTTCAACCAATGTTTTAGTTGATGGTTTTCCTCATCC